>NC_041399.2:62008101-62123101 GCF_900747795.2 Erpetoichthys calabaricus | reverse complement strand
GGACTAGTGGGACCCAGCCGTGTGGAGCATTCCAAGGGAGCATCAACACAAAGAAGAACCCAAGCTGTTGAATGGGCAGGCCCTGTATCGGCTCATGTGTGTATATGGTGCCTTCAGGGAGCAGTGACACTTGCTATTACTAAATATGTCACTCAAAAGAATGCACAGAAGACACTATTTGTTACCCTCAGACAAGTGTTACCCAGCAAGATGTTCTGAGTAAATGCCCTATTTCCCATTCCCCAATATCTACAAAGTCTTCCATCAAACTCCTTAGTAGCTGTAGTACTAGGATGTTGACCCGTGTTAGCCATTATGGATGTAGTGAGAAGTTAAGCAAAACAACACATTTTATTGGCTAACTAGAAAGATTACAATATGCAAGCTTTTGAGTCAACTCAGTCCCCTTCTTCAGGCAAGATCTTAGCCAATAAAAGGTGTCATTATGCTTAACTTCTCACTACATCTTTAGTAGCTGCAAATCCCCACTTCTCAATATCTATCTTTACTTTCCTTTATAGTTCCCTTTCCAAACTCTTTTGTACCCAATACACATCTCTGGTCACATTCGACTCTATCAGAATACATCTAGCATCCCATATCCTGTTCTTTGCCAGACTAATAATCATCCATAAGAAAAAAGTTTTTAGCTTATCATTTCCTACTAGACTCTCACCTTTCAAAATTAAATCATAAGACAAAACAACTGAATCTTCTACATTTTTTATTAATCCTTCCACATCAGCCTACGCTCCCTGTGCCCAGCTGCACTCCCAAAACACGTGTGTATTTATCTCCACCTGGGCACAGTCTGGCCTTGGACACTTCCTTGTCTATGACAAACCATGTCTAAACATCCTCTCCCTAACACATAATCTCCCCCAACACCATCATCTACTTTAAGTTCTTTAAAGTATTTTCTAGCCCACTAGGCTGTACCACTGTCCACATCCCCACTTCAGATTTTGTTTTTAAACTCTGTCCCGTGTCCATTGTACACCTCAAAGCCTTATACAAGTCCATCTGTTTACAACATCTGCAAATTCTCTGTACTCATTTTTTAATGGTGCTGCATATTCATAGCCTTCTGGTCTCTTCTGTGCCTTTGGTGTCAAATTCGACTACACTGTCAGAGGCCACAGAGCCACGAAATATTGGAATTTATGTACAAAGGCCGAATGCAAAGATGTATAAAAAAACACAGTCCACCTTAAGTTGAATGTCTATCACATCTCTACCATCATTTTCCACACGTCGTTCCACATCAAATCTTCTTGTTCTCTCATACCTGCATCCCACACAAAACAAAACACCATTGTTTTAACCTTTACAGAGGGGAAGCAGCCAGAAACCCGAGTCCCTGAGAAAAGTCACATAAACAAGGGAAGAACATGTCCCCCCATTTTTTAGTTGTGTTGTATACAGTATTTTCATATAGAGATGACATAGAGAGATGGGAAGGGTTTATGGATATTGGGGAATGGGAAATAGGGCATTTATTGGGAATCATTCTTTAATCAAGTACAGATTACACCATTGCACCATCCTTCCACTCTTTATAGTACTTTATGACACATTTATTCTCATCGTAAAGTTAGACCAGTTAGGAGTAAATTAGATTGCTGAATAATTAAGACTGTAAAGAAATATAATTTAATACATAGCTAAACACATTTAATATAATATGCTCTTGTTAAATCAAACACATACATTTAAATTACAGTTAAATTACCTCACAGCTAATTACTTTTTTCACCATACTCATTGCACTGAATTTAAAAATTTTTAAGGCAGAAAAATAATATAGAATATGATTGTGACCATCAGACACGTAAGCTGTCAAATACAGAGATAAAAATAAAATCTTTGGTCAGGGGTCAATGTTGGAACTCTACTGTGTTAATTCATTATTGTTCACGGTGTTTAGAAAAAAAGATGAATATGTTTATCTATATTAAAACACTAAGCATTTTTGTGTGGTATGATGAATACAGCTTGAAACTCTGTATACCAGAATAATTAAAAATATAATAAAGAGTGTGCAGACAGAGAAAGCATGATTAGAATCTGCACACACTGCTTCTATATATATTACATATTTTTGGATACCGTATCCCCTCCACTGCCTGTTCCTCCTAATATTAAATTCCTTTGATTAGAAAGGGATTTGTTTTATGAACAGATGGGGCTCAGGTTCATTTCAATCCATTTTATTAAAATACAGATCTTCGTTTTTACCAGAAATAGAAGAATAAAATCCCTATTTCACACAGCTTTAAAAGTAATATCAAAAGCAAAATTACAGAAAACAAAAAAAAGCAAATATTAAGTGTTACATGGAGTAGTGTAACTATACAATAACATATTTAAATAATTGATTGAAAGTAAAGAAGAATATGAGCAGATGGCAGTGCTTTGGCAATGCTTTGGATAGTCTCATAAGTCCTAGTGATGTGAGAAATGGTCATCGTCACAAACAAAGCATTTGTAAGAAAGTTAATATTACAGCTGCAGGGCTATATATAAATCTATACAGTATATGTATATATATGATACTACAACAGACAGCTTACGACCCAAGGGTTACGTTACAATACTCTAATTTAACATGCGTTTGTCTTTCACACCTGCTCTGCTGTGTGTTAGCTTAGGTTACAGCTGGCCATTGTTTTCATGACACCTCCCAACATCACAAGGTTAATTTGAATGATCTACTGTAGGTTTCGTGAAGCATACTGTATATTTTAATGATTAAATGGATGTGGAATACATGTGGTTAGCTTATTTAGATTTAGTTTATTTTTCATTTTAGCCTAAATCTAATTTATTCTTAAATCTCACTCTTTATGATGACAGGCTCATGCAGAAACAGTAAATTGCATTGCAAAAAATCCATCCATCCATCCATTTTCCAACCCGCTGAATCCGAACACAGGGTCGCGGGGGTCTGCTGGAGCCAATCCCAGCACACAAGGCAGGAACCAATCCCGGGCAGGGTGCCAACCCACCGCAGGACACACACAAACACACCCACCCACACACCAAGCATACACTAGGGCCAATTTAGAATCGCCTATCCACCTAACCAGCATGTCTTTGGACTGTGGGAGGAAACCGGAGCGCCCGGAGGAAACCCACGCAGACACGGAGAGAACATGCAAACTCCACGCAGGGAGGACTTGGGAAGCGAACCCAGGTCCCCAGGTCTCCCAACTGCGAGGCAGCAGCGCTACCCACTGCGCCACCCATTGTAAAAAATTTGACTGTGAATTTACAGTATATTACTGGCTACTAATTGCATTACTTTTACAGTATTTTACTATATCACATTTCTGTATAGTACAAGAAAAATGCTTCACAGTAACTTCACACAAAACTGTTCCACATAATGAATATGATGCTGTAGTACACTGCTGTTGAATTACAGGAATTTCCTACATTTTTACTGTAAAAGTACTACAATTCAGTAGCCACTAATTTACTGTAACATTACTAAAAAAATTACTTAATAAACATTCTGAAAAAAAATGTCTATAACTTAACAGTTAAATGACTAGTAAATCAACTACCAATCACTTGGCCATGAGACATACAGAACATCATTTTTATCCAATGAGTCATAGAACCCCCTCCTTGAACCGCCACCTTATCGTGGTAGAGGGGTTTGCGTGTCCCAATGATCCTAGGAGCTCTGTTGTCCGGGGCTTTATGCCCCTGGTAGGGCCACCCAAGGCAAACTGGTCCTAGGTGAGGGATGAGACAAAGTGCGGTTCAACAGACCTCCTATGACGAATAAAAAATTTGGACGGCGTTTTCCCTCGCCCGGACGCGGGTCACCGGGGCCCCCCCCTGGAGCCAGGCCTGGAGGTGGGGCTCGTTGGCGAGCGCCTGGTGGCTGGGCTTGCACCCATGGGGCTCGGCCGGGCACAGCCCGAAGAGGCAACGTGGGTCCCCCTTCCCATGGGCTCACCACCTATGGGAGGGGCCAAGGAGGTCGGGTGCAGTGTGAGTTGGGTGGTGGCCGAAGGCGGGGACCTTGGCGGTCCGATCCTCGGCTACAGAAGCTGGCTCTTGGGACGTGGAATGTCACCTCTCTGAAGGGGAAGGAGCCTGAGCTTGTGCGTGAGGTTGAGAGGTTCCGGCTAGATATAGTCGGGCTCACCTCAACGCACAGCTTGGACTCTGGAACCAATCTCCTTGAGAGGGGCTGGACTCTCTACCACTCTGGAGTTGCCCCCGGTGAGAGGTGCCGAGCGGGTGTGGGTATGCTTATTGCCCCCCGACTTGGAGCCTGTACATTGGGGTTTACCCCGGTAGACGAGAGGGTAGCCTCCCTCCGCCTTCGGGTGGGGGGACGGGTCCTAACTGTTGTTAGCAGCAGTTCAGAGTACCCACCCTTTTTGGAGTCCCTAGAGGGTGTGCTAGAGGGCATACCTTCTGGGGACTCCCTCGTACTGCTGGGGGACTTCAATGCTCACGTGGGCAATGACAGTGAGACCTGGAAGGGCGTGATTGGGAGGAATGGCCCCCCCGATCAGAACCCGAGTGGTGTTTTGTTATTGGACTTCTGTGCTCGTCACGGATTGTCCATAACGAACACCATGTTCAAGCATAGGGGTGTTCATATGTGCACTTGGCACCAGGATACCCTAGGCCTCAGTTCGATGATCGACTTTGTGGTCGTGTCATCGGACTTGCGGCCACATGTCTTGGACACTCGGGTGAAGAGAGGGGCGGAGCTATCAACTGATCACCACCTAGTGGTGAGTTGGCTTCGATGGTGGGGGAGGATGCCGGTCAGGCCTGGTAGGCCCAAACGTGTTGTGAGGGTCTGCTGGGAATGTCTGGCAGAGCCCCCTGTCAGAAGTAGCTTCAACTCCCACCTCCGGCAGAACTTCGACCATGTCCCGAGGGAGGTGGGGGACATTGAGTCCGAATGGGCCATGTTCCGTGCCTCTATTGTTGAGGCGGCTGACCGGAGCTGTGGCCGTAAGGTGGTCAGTGCCTGTCGTGGCGGCAATCCCCGAACCCGTTGGTGGACACCGGCGGTGAGGGATGCCATCAAGCTGAAGAAGGAGTCCTACCGGTCCCTTTTGTCCTGTGGAACTCTGGAGGCAGCTAATAGGTACCGGCAGGCCAAGCGGAATGCAGCTTCGGTGGTTGCTGAGGCAAAAACTCGGGCATGGGAGGAGTTTGGGGAGGCCATGGAGAACGACTTTCGGATGGCTTCGAGGAGATTCTGGTCCACCGTCCGGCATCTCAGGTGGGGAAAGCAGTGCAGTGTCAACACTGTATATGGTGGTGATGGTGCGCTGCTGACCTCGACTTGGGACATTGTGGGTCGGTGGGGGGAGTACTTCGAAGACCTCCTCAATCCCAATAACATGCCTTCCAATGAGGAAGCAGAGCCTGGGGACTTGGAGGTGGGCTTCCCCATCTCTGGGACTGAGGTCACCGAGGTGGTCAAAAAACTCCTTGGTGGCAGGGCCCCGGGGGTGGATGAGATACGCCCGGAGTTCCTCAAGGCTCTGGATGTTGTAGGGCTGTCTTGGTTGACACGTCTCTACAACATCGCATTGACATCAGGGACAGTGCCTCTGGATTGGCAGACCGGGGTGGTGGTCCCCCTCTTTAAGAAGGGGGACCGGAGGGTGTGTTCCAACTACAGAGGGATCACACTCCTCAGCCTCCCTGGAAAAGTCTATTCGGGGGTTCTGGAGAGGAGGGTCCGTCGGATAGTCGAACCTCGGATTCAGGAGGAACAGTGTGGTTTTCGTCCTGGTCGCGGAACAGTGGACCAGCTCTACACCCTTAGCAGAGTCCTGGAGGGTGCATGGGAGTTCGCCCAACCAGTCTACATGTGTTTTGTGGACTTGGAAAAGGCGTTCGACCGTGTTCCTCGGGGGATCCTGTGGGGGGTGCTCCGGGAGTATGGAGTACCGGACCCCCTGATAAGGGCGGTTCGGTCCCTGTACAACCGGTGTCAGAGCTTGGTCCGCATTGCCGGCAGTAAGTCGAACCCGTTTCCAGTGAGAGTTGGACTCCGCCAGGGCTGCCCTTTGTCACCGATTCTGTTCATAACTTTTATGGACAGAATTTCTAGGCGCAGCCAGGGTGTTGAGGGGGTCCGGTTTGGTGGACTCAGGATTGGGTCACTGCTTTTTGCAGATGATGTTGTCCTGTTTGCTTCATCAGGCCGTGATCTTCAGCTCTCTCTGGATCGGTTCGCAGCTGAGTGTGAAGCGGCTGGGATGGGAATCAGCACCTCCAAATCCGAGACCATGGTCCTCAGCCGGAGAAGGGTGGAGTGCCCTCTCAGGGTTGGGAGCGAGATCCTGCCTCAAGTGGAGGAGTTCAAGTATCTCGGGGTCTTGTTCACGAGTGAGGGAACAATGGAGCGTGAGATCGACAGGCGGATCGGTGCAGCCTCCGCAGTGATGCGGGCTCTGCATCGGTCTGTCGTGGTGAAAAAGGAGCTGAGCCATAAGGCAAAGCTCTCAATTTACCGGTCGATCTATGTTCCTACCCTCACCTATGGTCATGAGCTATGGGTAGTGACCGAAAGAACGAGATCACGAATACAAGCGGCTGAAATGAGTTTCCTCCGCAGGGTGTCTGGGCTCTCCCTTAAAGATAGGGTGAGAAGCTCAGTCATCCGGGAGGAGCTCAGAGTAGAGCCGCTGCTCCTCCGCATTGAGAGGAGTCAGATGAGGTGGCTCGGGCATCTGATCAGGATGCCTCCTGGACGCCTCCCTGGGGAGGTGTTCCGGGCACGTCCAACCGGGAGGAGGCCCCGGGGAAGACCCAGGACACGCTGGAGAGACTATGTCTCCCGGCTGGCCTGGGAACGCCTCGGAATTCTCCCGGAAGAGCTAGAAGAAGTGGCCGGGGAGAGGGAAGTCTGGGCATCTCTGCTCAAGCTGCTGCCCCCGCGACCCGACCTCGGATAAGCGGAAGAGAATGGATGGATGGATGGATGAGTCATAGAACTATTTGATGTTTTCTGATGGAAAAGGAACGGTTGCTTTTGTGATGTAGGGTGTGCTGCAGGTTCACCAATTTATCAAACAAAATAACATAAATCATCTTTCATAACAACAAAGAAACTTCAGCAGAAATGGAAACCTGAGCTTGCTAGCCATCTTTAAGTTTGTGTTCCTCACAGTGCAAAGGTGTGGGAGTCATTGGGCACACGGTTGCTGCAAAGGGGGTGTTACCTATGCAAATATTCAAACTTTATGCAAATTTAGTTTTCTGTGCCTTTGTGACTTTACGGCAATTCAACAGTTATTCATAAAATACTCCAACACATTGAAAAAATGAATTGAGATTGACAGCTAAAACACTGCTTAAATGTAAGTTTATGTGCATTTAATCATTGTTTTACTTTTAACAATTCACTGTATTGTATTTTTGACTGTGAAAGACACAGTTAATGTAATGGATTTTTAGAGGACTTTTGTTACAGTGTATTTGCTTGTTTTCCCGAAAATTTACATCAAGTTGAGTTTTGAAGGCTCATAAAGTTCTTCTCCTGTACACCTCATTACTTGTTCATGTATTTGTTGTGTCTTTGGTTCTCTGAATGAAAACTTTCTAAAGTTTGTATGAAATCAAACACGTTTCCATCAATGACCTTGTAACCAATTTTAACTGTCATCTTACCACACATATCAGTGAAACACTATGAAAACGTCCCACAATGCAACGCAAACAAATCCACGTATAACTTTACAGTAATTTGCTGTCTTATGACAGAAGATGGTGCATTTTTCAATACAGTATTTTAATGTGAAAAATTGCAGTTAATCCTTGTGAAATTCTGCTAATTTGTACACTGTACAGAACAGTACAATATTAAAATTTATAAATGACAGGGTCAGTTTAGGGATGGCATTAATTTTAACTAGACATGCCTGTGAAGAAAGGGGATGTCCATACTCTGCATGGATACTGGCTTCTGTCAGTGGTTAGGTAGCAATACCATCCAATATCCTACCATATAATCCAGCATTTAGTATGAACTCCTTGAACAAAAATATATATATATAATAATAATAATAATAATATAATAATAAATATAATATATATATTTCTCTATTTGAAGTCAACTTTCTTTTTTTTTAAGTACATTTTTTTATTTTGCATTTTAGAAAATATGGGCCTATGTCGTTGCTGTGTCAATTTTTCTATATTTCTGTGTGTATTAGCTTTGTGCATGAGTTTGTGGGACTAACTTAAAGGGGACAGAAAAAGGGTTTTTAAGAGAAGCCAAAGAAGTCACATTTCTGTTTGTCTGCTTTGTCCAAAGTCCACAAATCATCCATCCAGGTGAAAAATAAAGATTATATCCTAATCAACCCACCTCTCCATCAATTGCTGTAAAAAGTCCTGCTCTTCATATCGGAGATGTCTCGCGACTGAACATTGTCTAAAGCTATGTCCATACTACTATACTTTCATTTAAAAACTGTGTTTTTAAACAAAAACGATCTCCATTCAGACAGATATTTTCACGTCATTTACAAAAGTATTTTCGTCAACACTAAAACAACTGAAAATGCATATGACTTAATCATCTGCCTACACTGAGCAGGCATGCATGTAGATATCTTAAACTGGATGTACACTGTGCAGTTATAGCATGATTTTAAGCTGACTGATTTTTTGAGTCGGTCCAAATGTCAGCTTCATTTCACATGTAGTATGAGAGGGATTGCAATTGCATCTCACGACTGGGGTGTCATATAATCAAAAGAATTTCTGTCATGTCAAAAAATTCAGTCAGCTGTCTTGGAATGTGAGCAGTTTACAAGCCAATTTTTTGAAATTCATTGTGCAGCGACTACAGTGACTGTGCATTGTACACATATAGTCTGATCACCCAAGTCATGGCATGTCAATCAGACCAAACGTGCTTGTGCAATCTGAGCACACATACGACTGGCAACTCAACTCAGTCATGCACTGTGAGTAGTTGCTTAACCACAATTCTAAAAGTCGCACAGTGTATGCTTGGTATTACTAAAAGGCAACTATTCTATGCCTGCTGTGTTAGAATATGTTTATCTTCAGAGAAGGGTGAGCAATCAAGGAATGAGATGTTGTAATAAGCAGGTTCTAACCAAGGCAGATCCACGTATAAACATGAACCAACCTGACCTATTGTGATTGGATTCTGCATTTCTGTTTCGCCTGTTCACACTGGAACACCGCACTGGCATGTTCAAATGTATCCGGCTCTGGAGAGCATTTTCAAATGTATTATTTTTCATGAGTTCATGGGAGACAAATGTCTGCATTTTAAATGAAAATGTAGTGGTGTGAACATGGCCTAAGAACGAAACAGTCATTGCAATGGATATTTTCAAGTACTTTCCAGTCAACCAGTCTCAATACAGAATGGGAATCATCCTACCTGGGATACCAACCCATTATTACTTCTGCTTTGTGTTTCTAATTGTCCACGGGAATGATAAAACATTTTTGTGTTGAATCGAGGAATGTGACAACCATGGCTTTGCATGTGCACACTTTTCTCTTAGAAAAAGAAATGTAAGTTTTGTTTTTTTGGAAGTTGAAGTAAGCAGTATCAACTGCGTTTCATCTCTGTCAGATGTAAAGTAGTCCCATATTGATGCCCACCTTCCCTTTTTTGCTATTAGTATAAATTCTGATTCTGAGAGGATGCAGTACCAGCACAAATATTCATTTTAGAGACAGGGGAAGATCATTTCGGCAGAGGATACTGCACATTTCTTGTCATGCTAGTGTAGTAAAGGTGCTTGGTGGTGGTTATACATTAACATTTTTGGTTTGATCCCTTACTCCATGAACTGTATTACTAATGTATTGGGGAAATGTTTTTGACTTTACATGATTTTCTTCTTGATAGTGTGAGTGTTGTCTGTGCATTACTACCAAATCAACTGTTGAAAATGTGATGCACGTTGAATGATGTCCCATGGTACATTCTCTGTCAAAACTTTTGGATAAATTTCTAAAGTTCTCTCAAATTGCTGTCCACTAATATAAATTCAGTGACTTGGTATCACGATTTTGTGTTTTTCAACTGTTTCAAAGAAATTCCACCCATTTTTTTTTACTTTTTTAATAAAATATTTTACCATCATGTCATAATGAGACCATATCTTTGTGGATTATTGTGAGAAAATAAAAGGACCAGGAGATAAAAATGTACAACCAGATTTGTAGTGGAGGCCAGTCAATGGTCAAAACAGTAGAGCAAAGAATGTAACTGAGTGAACAAAGTGCAGGAGCAAGCTAAAACCCATCCATCCATCCATTATCCAACCTGCTATATCCTAACACAATGTCACTGGGGTCTGCTGGAGCCAATCCCAGCCAGCACAGGGTGCAAGGCAGGAACAAATCCCGGACACACACACTAGGGACAATTTTGGATCGCCAATGCACCTAACCTGCATGTCTTTGGACTGTTGGAGAAAACCGGAGCACCTGGAGGAAACCCACACAGACATGGGGAGAACATGCAAACTCCATGCAGGGAGGACCCGGGAAGCGAACCCAGGAGTCCTTACTGCGAGGCAGCAACGCTACCACTGAGCCACCATGCCACCCTGCAAACTAAAATACAAAAGCAAAATCAAAAAGGAGTTCAATGCCAAAACAAATCCTAGTACTTGGCCTACTTAGATCAAGGATAAATGCTATTAAAAATTTGTTGTTTATCGTATATGGTACCACTGAAATATTTATGGTGAACAGATCATAGTCATGTGACATGTCACAGAACATGCACAAAGAAAAAATAAAAAATAAACTTTGCCAAAATAAATAAAAATGATTCAATACCTCAACAAATAATTTCTCAGTGGTGAAAAAACTACACAGACGCACAAAACAAAATAAGTAACAATGAATATGACACGTTTGTGATGTTGCTGCACAGCCATTTTGTTTCGTCCTTAGAGTTGCTGCCACCACCATTTTGTGTGTTTCTGAATAGCCATGGCCATATTGTTTATCGCTCTTATGCCTGTTGCTAAATACATAACCCGGTGGTCACATGATATATTATGTCACATAATTCCCCATCTATATGGTGTCACAGTACCTTCTGTGTCCAAGTTTGCGAATTCACTCTTAAACTTTACTCATGCTAATTCTATGTTTTATGACTTATGTTTATTGGATTTTTGACTTGGCATTTTCACTCATTATTGGATAATGTATTTAGGCAAAAATCGTTTTAGTTTTCTTGTTTAATGGTTGGGTATTTACTTCTTTTTTCTGGCTACAATCAATAAACTGCTGTTTCTGTATATCCTGGTCCATCTCTTTATTTAGTCTGCTATTTTCCATCTTTCAGTGGCAGAACACTTGATTTGGTAGTTACGACTTTTGTTCCTTGCTTTTGAATTTTTAAAATTTGTTATTTTTCCTTTGGTCTTTGGTGCCTTTTTGGCTTCTGTCCATTGCCTATGTTATTGACCATTATTTTGCTTTAACCCTGTAATTTTTGACAATTTTATTCCCTGATCATTAATAATACTACTAATAATAACTCTTTACATTTATATAGCATTTTCTTGCTAGGCGGCATGGTTGCGCAGTGGGTAGCGCTGCTGCTTCGCAGTTGGGAGACCTGGGGACCTGGGTTCGCTTCCCGGGTCCTCCCTGCATGGAGTTTGCATGTTCTCCCCGTGTCTGCGTGGGTTTCCTCTCACAGTCCAAAGACATGGTGGATTGGCGATTCTAAATTGGCCCTAGTGTGTGCTTGGTGTTTGTGTGTGTCCTGTGGTGGGTTGGCACCCTGCCCAGGATTGGTTCCTGCCCTGTGTTGGCTGGGATTGGTTCCAGCAGACCCCCGTGACCCTGTGTTTGGATTCAGCGGGATGGATGGATTTTTTCGCTACTTACAAAGCAAGTGGGGAGCCACTTCAACCACCACTATGCCATTCTTTTGGACTCTTCCTTGATGGTAAGATCCTGGTGGTCATACCATTACTATTTCCCTCCAAGGGGTTTAGACCTTCCCCTTATCAGCATTTTTATTTCCTATCATTTGAAATTCCCTTATTACAAGTAGGTTATAGTGTCAAATGTATACACCCTCTGTTGAAATGAAAAATACAGTGTATTTTATTAGTACATGCAACAAACTCCTTGGAATGGGTATGATGAAAATGAGTGTATTGATTGATGTCATAGGTATTGTGCACTGCAGATAAACTCTGTTGTATTCATTTCAATTAGATGGTGCTTCTGCACTTAGATTTAAGCACTAGACCAACAGTTCACAATTTATTGTGGATTAGGTCAACTAGTTCTAAACAAATCTGTATAAGGAGCGTAGGTCCATATTCCATTTATCTGGTTGTTGATGCTATTACATCCTCATCCTGGATGGTTTGCTATCTTGGTGCTCCCTCTCCATATTAAATACTGTGTACTTTATGCAAAAGGTGTAACTCTTTTTTTTCTTTTCTAGTTATTGTTTCAGTACACTTTAAGTGTGACTGACCTGTTAAATGCTGAAGCCAGACTGTGTGAATTCAGTCGCATTAAGAAAATGTTTGCCTTGGTTAGTCATTGGCAGTCATTATCTGTGTCAGCTTGTTCTTAAAATAGTGAGTCTTTGTTTAGTCCAGATACTGTGTTGTTATAGTTCTGCCTTTTTCTAATTGCATTATTAAAAGAGCTGGAGTTTTAGAAGACCATCTTGCGATTTAAAGGATGGAATCATAATCATTAAGAAAAGATCATAAAAGTTGTACAGAGTAGCCTAACTCCATTTCCAAAAGCTTCAAGGTTACTGGCTGCATGAAAAGAAAAGATTTATTTTCTTGAGAGAGAGCTTGCAACTTCCAGTAAAAGGTTGTCTGTCCCAGTAGAAAAAAAAATGTGACTCTTATTTCTGACATATCCTGACTCCCAATTATAGGGAAAAGAACTTTAAAAATCCAACTTGATGAGCACAAAAGATTTAAACACAAGGGAATTTAAAATTCTCCATGTTTTGCAGTTAACAAATCTTAGGTCTGCAGGTATAAGATGATCCTGATTATCAGTGTTCTCTGTATTTTATCTGAATCGCAGCAGAATTTGAATCTCTGTGTAATATTTTTCAAGTCTTAAATTATACCTTCACCATAAAATCAGACACAAAGGATTTTGTTTTTACAGCTATGCTGATTGTTCCCATCTAGTGCCCAACTACAATAGCCTTTTTCTTCAGAGATTCTGTGCTGTTGTTCTACTCCATTAATGCAGCACCCTAAGGCTCACTGATTCAAGATGGACTTGCTGACCTGGACTTTGTTGTGCAGACATCTCTGATTATTTGACCTGGTTGTTAGCAATAAACAGTGTAAGAGCACTGTACAAAGGATAGATGGGGATGTTCTGAAGACGAAACAGTCATTATCGGGGAGTCATTGTGTGCATGGTGTGCTCTTATTTGTACAGTAGTTTGGCTGTTATAGAGGTTATTTGGTGTTTATTTTGTTTCTTACAGTATAATCGGGCTAACATTTCTGTCTCTTGTATCTTTTGTAAAAAGCAATCAATCATTCTATGAATCAGTCTGTTATAAAGTGCCTTTAAAAGCCCACAAAGCTCTTTTAAAAAATGTTCTATCCAAACAAAAAAAAAAAAGAATAACACATTGCACACTAAACAAAAAAACAGAATTTACTCAGTTAAAAGGACCTAGAGTCAATAAACATGAAAGCTACAGCACAGGTGGCAAAAAACAGTTCATATATGACAAATACAAGTAGTGGGTGCACATTTCACAGTAAATTCTAAATATCCATAAATGTTCAGAACAAAAGGAAGTTTAATATGACTGTCATTACTGAACTTGTGAACAGATGCAGCTAAAACGGTACAAAAAAATAAATGGCTGTTCACCTATAGAAGTGCTGTCAAGCCCCGAAGGAACCAAATGGTTGTCCTCCCATAACCCAACAGATTAATTGTAAACTCTGTTTTGCCTCAGTAAGTGTGATGGTTGGCGTGAGTGTGCGTGTAACCTACAATGGACTGGTGTTCTGTTCAGTACAACTGCACTGTACTTAATGTTATTCAGCTTCAGCTCCCCCTGCTGATATGCAGTTCATTATGCATGAATGGACAGATGAATGAGATCAGCTACATGACTTTTCAGAGATTAGCAGTTGTGGACTTAATTTACACTCTCTTAACAATTTGTAGACAGTTATGGGGTTTCTGCCGTGAGCACCAATTGTGTGTGATATACCTCGCAACTCAATCCAACCAGTCTTTGACTTGCCCCGATAAAATCGATCAAATTCAATTTTGTCTTAAGTTGTAGAGGCAGACTCTGTGTGCAGGAGAGATGACAACCAAAGAGTGTTCGGCATATACGGTAATGCAGCTGTGAGAAATAAGGAAGTGGGTGTTTGGACTTTGCACATAGAAGAGAAGCTTTTCAGTCTGATGCCTCATGTCTGAATGGAAAAAACAAAAAAAGGACTGAGATTCTGGCAGAACTTGCCAGAGCTGGAATTCAGTTAAACACTACCGGCATCGTTAGGTAGCACATAATTCTCTGATAGAAAAAGGAGCGAGTGAGCGATAAATGTGAAACTGTGCTGGAAACTTGTCATGGAGTCATGTCATTTGTCATGCCCTGCAATATTTAACATGTAACCTGACATCCTCAGGCAATGAGATCAGCAACTCAATGTTTGACATCCCTTCCGACTAGAAGTCTTGCAATGTGAAGATGGGAAACTTTTAGTTTAATCCTGATTTTTCAACCATAATATGACTAAAGTATCCAAAACTAGCTGAAATGAGAATCAGTATTCAATTCAAATAATTTTTGTTTCAAGCTTTAAACTGAGTAGAAGCTTAGAATGCTTGCGTGTGTGTTACATGAACACACAAATCTGATTGAAAGCAAAATAAAATGATGAGCTGAAAACAATAGTCAATCTGATTGGTATAAAATTTTGAGAATAGAGGTCCATTAACATAACTGAGGTATGGTCAGCTCACCTTAGAAGAAAGGAAAACAAAAACTCCAGTCAGCGTTTGAAGGGCCCACAGTCGAGTTTAACTGGTAATGCCACAGTTCTCTTGATCCCAGCCAATTGGTCATCTGCCGCTTACAGTACATGTTCTGGACAAAGTAATGTGAAGATGAAATCCTTCCATCCTGCCATGGATGGAGTAGCTTTCCATCCCACCCACACACACTAACAGGCCTGCAGTCACAAATCAACATCTTTTAGGCTTTGAGCCATGGGAGGAAACTCCATTCAGACATGAGGAGAATGAACAAATTCCAGACGACCACCAGGCTGGCATTTGAAATTAGAGTAACTCTAAGGAGGTGTGAGGCAGTGGCAAACCAAAATGAAGACTAGCTCAGTTTTTCTGTAGTAACGTTCCAAACTGTTCATTACCTCAAGGCATCTTATAACTACAATTGTCATGAATGTGTTTACATATTTTTTTTTTTTACATGTACAGGCTGGTTACGTGACTTGCTCACTTTTAGAGGTGCAGGTTCAATCATTACGGATTACTTTTAATTAGTTCAGCTGCTAGGCCACCATGCCTACATAGGAAAAACTATAATTCGTCTAACCACATCTAATGTACAAACTTTGCTCTGTTAAGATTTGTGGAAAACAAAGATATGCACTAAGTACTTCTTCCCCCTGCAGTTAGCTGTAAACTTTGGGACTTCTTTGACAAAATAATTGATGAACTTCTTTTCATCGAAAAATTCTATAGAAAGACTAATGATATTTTACTCTGTTAGAACTTCTAAAGAGTAATAAAAAAGAATTGAAACTTAGCCAGCCAACTCACACATGATGTTTAGGATCATCTTGTTAAAAGAAAATCTTGGATTTTTTTCACAATTTTTAATTGATTGTCGTACTATCATATGTAGTCACAGTTCCACAAACGTAGATTAACTTCCCTGTCTCTCTGAGTCGTTTATATGTTCTCCCTGGGCTCCTGTGGGCTTTCTCCAGGTAACTGTGGTTTCATACATTCACCCAAAACACATGCTGTTAATTGTTATTACAAATAGCCCACTCCAGAGGTGCGTGCAAGTGTGCCTTCAGATAATGTGATGTTCCATCCAGGGCTGCTTCCAACATTGTATCCAATGCCCCAGTTCAAACCTGTTATATAAAAACATTTAAAAAAATGGATGGATGAATCGTTTTACTCCTCACTGCTTCATGGGCAGTTTGACAGAAATAAGGTTCAAAATTTTTATGTTTACACTGAACATTAAAAAAGAATGCAGCAAAAATCTATCTGTAAAAAATATCTATCCTTTTTCAGGGGCAAAGAAAAAAGGGCTCATCTTCATAGTAACAGTAAAAGGCAAGAGCTCAGCCTTGGTGAGATGCCTGCCTTTGCTGAGGACACTCAAAGAAAACCTCCATAGTGCTGTAACAGATATGAACAACATTGAAAAGGCCAGGCTGTTATTGTCTTAGGAAAATCACTGAATTGGAGAGGGGAGACGAGCTGATTTTTCAAGCCACTTCCATGTGAGAGCTCCTTTGTGCGCTTTGTTTGCACATTCTATTGTCGGGATTCTTTTTTCCTCTGCCTCTGGCATGTTTGGGTGTGTCTCGCTGGTTCAGTGAGTAGAGCGGGGCATATGACTAAATACAATGAACAAAAAGTGCGTGCAAAAAGGTTTAAATCAGCTTTCTTTCTGTAATCTCCAGATTAGCATTGAGCTCTGGTGCAGAATCTTTACTTTAGCATCAAGCTCTGCTGAAGAGCCATCTAAAGTACATGAAAGGTCTGTCACATTATGCTTTTTGCAACACACAGTCTCATTTTTGAATTGTGGATGTGGAATTGTGCTTGTACTTGGTGAACAGTACTTAAAAAAATAAATTATATTCAATTTTTTTGGTTTGTTTTGAGATATAATTTTAAATTGGTTACGTTTCTAAGAGCTTGTGGTTAAAACAGTTTTAACTGAAATTGGTATTATTTCACATATATAGGGACACTGTAAACAATACTGACACTCAAGCATTTTGTTTCTATTGATCAGCAAACCCTGACTTAGAGGATTCTCATATTTATCAGATTTGAACTACTGTGCAAGCTGACTGAAACAAAATCCGTCCATCAGCGCTGAAGATTTATAAGCACAGCGTGGGAAATAGTCCATTCCAAATGCTATTGTTCCATTTACTAAAGGCAATATTTGATGTGAGCTCATGTTGCAAGGCAGGTTCCTTGTGCTGCATGCATGTGTTAAAAGCATTTAATGGTTCACTTTGTGTGAGTGAACTGAAGCCTTCTGTGCCCCATTTTAATGAAGCTAGAATCCTGGAGGGATGCTACTTCTGTGGAATGTCTGCAAGGATTTTCCTTCCACATTCCAAAACAATTCCCATTTGGTTAATGAGCAGCTCTAAACTGGTCAGATGAAAATGTGAGGACTGTTCACTCAACCAGGATTGGTTCTCTCTCTCTGTGCCCTGTGCTAATCGGCAACAGCTTCCTGCCACCTTGAACCTGACACATGGGTCTGAAAATGGGTGGATAGATGGAAATATGGTTCATCTCGCTGGAAGGCCTAGACCTGGATTTTGGGAAGGGTTTGGTATTTAAGCATACCCTGCTGTCTTTAGCAAATGCTCCTGTGTTCTGCTTGTTCTTCATGTATCTGTGGATGTGGTATGGCAGACCAGTTATTACTCTTTTTCTGGTGATTTTATCTTTATATGTACTGTGAAAGAAAATGTAACTGCTTGCAAGCTATTACAGTAAGTGTTAAAAGCTGTTTTGCTATAACGGTAGGTTATTCATAAGACAGGTAGCAGTAAGCTGACCTAGGAAAACTTCTTTATTTAGAATGCGTCCATTTGACACAGGAAAGATGACTATTCCTTCTTTGGGATCCCTCTTGATACATACACAAAAAAGAAACGGTTGGCCGATTTGAGTAATATAAGATGAAATGCTTAGATGCTGTTTCATAAGTAAGGGGGAGGAAGGAAAATTAATATTAAAAGTCGACTGAAACAAGGGAACTTTGCTGTTCTGCTTTGCAAAGCATGAATCCAGGACTCATCTGTAACTGAATAAGGACTGATTGATTGAACTATTCCTGTGTTCCTCGGGGGTTACTTCCACAGTACTTTAAAGTACCTGCTGAACTTGTGATTTTGTTGGTTGTGAGGATTGAGCAGTGATACCTAAACACCTATGCTGGAGACCTGAAATTCTCAACTAGTGGACAGCCGTATTCTAAGAGATAAATATAATGGATACTTTGTTTTGTTTTGCCGATTTCTATCAATGACTTTGAAGTCTAATCACATATATTGATAATAACATTAAAGGTAATGTTGCTGTGGAGCAGATAAACTTCAGTCTAATTACAAAAGTCAATTAGTCCTAGATGGATGGCTATGGTATATCATGGAGAGCATACTAGCCTGTCAAATACAAAATACCAAGTAGCTTTCAAAGGCTGACAAACTCTAGATGAATAGTTTGACACTTGCAACTTGCTGTGTCCAATCTGATATCAAGTGGCTTAAGATGGTGGCTAATTACATAACTTCTAGTCAAAGTAAATGTCAGACTTTACGACTGCGGTTGCTGATCTCGTGTACCTGAGTATGTTAGAGTACACGACTTGATTTTACTGGGGATGACAAATTAAATAACTCCGTAATGACTTTCCAGTGCAGATTCACATTATCAATGGATTGCGAGCTTGCCTCTTTTTCTGGCAGCCTGACCATACAGATCCTTTCCAGATGGTTTTTTTTTTTGTTTTTTTTTCTTTATTTCGCCTTATACAATTTCTCGTATTAGGAATTTGTTAGTTTTCGCATACCCCTTGGGGTCAGAGCGCATGGTCAGCCATTGTACAGTGCCCCTGGAGCAATTGAAGGTTAAGGGCCTTGCTCAAGGGCCAAGCAAAGTAGGATCTCTTTTGGCAGTGATGAGGATTCGAACCAACAACCTTCGGGATACCAGCGCAGATCCTTAGCCTCAGAGCCACCACTCTGCCCTGGTGAGTTCAACTGAAATCTCTGTCCTTTTTTTTCTTAGTTTTCATACTGTCAGGGTACATAAAACATGAGACATCAGATAGATGATCCTCTCTTCTGTTTGTGAAGTCATAAACACCCACGTGATTTATTCACTCTTAGCTGCATTATATGCATTATATCTGTGTGTGTTCATTGGTTGTCAGCTCTTATACACACTGACCATGCTCCTGCAACCTGAGACAAAACTGAACCTGTTTTGTTGGGGCGAGTCACAGACAGGATGGACTGAGTCACTGCATATATCACACTACAAGATTGCCAATCATGGGAGTTCTCAGAGAGTGCATTAGACTCACTAATATTAAGAAAATTAGGTTTGTGACTGAAAATCTATGAAAAATTAATGTAAAGCAACAGGGTCTTTATTCGATGTTTGTGAGTTGCTACTTGAGACAAGTGGAATAAGCAGAGTATTTATAGGCAGTGTGAGCAGTGTAGTTGCAGTAGAGGGAGCACAGTGTGGCGTACAGCCAGGATGCCTCTACGCTGGAAGGACTGGAGGAGGATGCATATCCAGAACATTACCTCTCCCGGAGCGCTAGGTGGCAGCAGTGCCTCAGACTCCCGCAGGGCTCCATGGGAACTGGAGTGTGATACAGCCCTGTTGGGTTCCGTGGCCACCACCAGCGGGTGCTGCAGCTGCTGCTGAACCCTTTGGCACAGCTCTTCTGCCACACCCAGAAGTGCTGCCAGAAGTAGGTTAACGACCACCTGGAGCACTTCAGGGTGCCTTATAAAAGAAGCCAGCACCTACTACTTGGGGAGCCAGAGTCGGGAGGAGGTAGACGAAGCTTGCCTGGAGAAGTGCAGGAAAGAGAAAGAGAAATGAAAGAAGAAGAGTTTTTGTGTGAACTGTGCTGTGAACTGTGCTATACTTGTGGGAAATAGGGGAAAGCATTTCCCACGAGGAAAAATGAAAAAATAAAAAGCATATGTGCTTAACTTTGTGTGCTACAACATTTATTGAATGGTTGTTATTTCGCAGATCTTTATTTATTATTAGCATACCTGCCTACTTGACACTGGGACAAGAAAATTAATGATGTTATCAATCCTGCAACTTCATAAAGCTTAAGTATTACTATTGATCTTTGATGTATAATGGTGAGGGCGGTTATTTGTTAATTAGATTTAATTTAATTAACTACTCATGTGGGGACCCAATTTATTTTTCTCCACTAGGGCCAATCAAATTTTAGTTACACCATTAAGTGGAATATTTGATGTGTATTTAATTTGCTTTTCACATTCCAGATTGAAACATAATGTCAGAAGCTCTATGTTTGTCCTCTGACTCTGCTATGAATTGCTTTGGAGTAATCTTTGATGCTGATGACATTCAATCATGTAAACCTGTCTGTGTAGTACAAAAGTTCTGCTTTAAGAGCACTTTCTCCTCCCCTCAAGCCATTCCTCGTGTGTTTTTTGTTTTGTTTTTAACCCTAGAGTTAAACATCTTTCAGTTTTATGTTACTCAAAAACAGACTCCTACACATATTGTGTACCTCCATATCTCATGGATATTTCTCCAACAGCACCTAACCCAGATTTTGGTGCAACTGTTTAGCGTCATATCTTTTGTTGGTCTCTAAATAACCTAACATGAACCCTGATTATCCTGGAATGAGGTTTTTTAATCCTTTGGATGCTGTGTCATGTTGGGCATCCCACTTGATCTTTTCAAGTTTTGACGCTGGAGAGAAAATTTTGAAAAATTGTTTCCCTTTTTTAAAAGAGTATTGTAACATGACAGAAAGGTTTCTGTTATTTTGCTCTTGTTCTTGATTACTGTAACTCAATCAATGCCTTCATACTCTTGTCAATTTTTATTACTGAACTGACATAATTTTTAATATTAGAAACAGAAATTGTAAGAATTCTAACTATAAAGTGTGAATTTTGAATCATTCATCTATGGGCTTGATGGCCCAGTGTCTTGATCAGCAATTACTCTGAAGAAGAATACACCAGCTGGTGTTGGTAAAGAGTACTGCACATTTTACAGATGTGTTTAAGCCTCCCTCGAGTTGGGAGATACTCAGTTTTGCAGAAAATGACTTCTCTGTTATCATCATGAAAGATTAAACAAGACGAGGAAATAAGCGAGAAAAATCAGGCTGTGGAGGTAAAAACAGAGAAGAAGACAGTACACACAATACAGGGACTGAAAGAGGTACATATACTAAAATCTTATTTGAAATGCTTTTCAAATTCCTCTATTAAAAAAAAAGGAAAATGCCTAGAAGGCAGGTTAGACTGGTGATTAGGTCCAAGAGGTCAGAAATAGAATAATTCATAAGGAGGTTCAAATGACAAAATCAACAGGTTTGGAAAAAAGTAAAGCCAGGAAACAAAGCAAAGGAACATTCAACCCTCCTGCTTAGAATTACTCCTAAATAAAATAATAATGAATTTTGTTTTGATAACAGACAGCATCCAATACACCAAGGAACAGTGCACCACTATCTTATGTACGTGGGGAGTAGCATCAATACTTCACATTACCATTGTATCTTTGTGGTTGGCAAATAAACAACATGGCTATGACCAGGCAAACTCTGTAAAACAGTGATACCAATCTTCCAAAAACAGAACACAAAATGGCCTCATCTGAATACAGATAGAGTTAAAAATTCCAAAAAAACAAAATTTGCAAACTGAAAATTCCAAAAAAACGTGTTCTAGGAGTTCTAGAGATTATAACATCCTCTACCACAAACAAAACATTGCAGAGAAATCTGTTGTTGCTGCAGTCCTAGCAATATATACAGTGTTGCAAGATTCTCAGAAGGACTTTTTAAGAGAAAACCGCCACCTTATCGTGGTGGAGGGGTTTGCGTGTCCCAATGATCCTAGGAGCTCTGTTATCCGGGGCTTTATGCCCCTGGTAGGGCCACCCAAGGCAAACTGGTCCTAGGTGAGGGATGAGACAAAGTGCGGTTCAACAGACCTCCTATGACGAATAAAAAATTTGGACGGCATTTTCCCACGCCCGGACGCGGGTCACCGGGGCCCCCCTCTGGAGCCAGGCCTGGAGGTGGGGCTCGTTGGCGAGCGCCTGGTGGCCGGGCTTGCACCCATGGGGCTCGGCCGGGCACAGCACGAAGAGGCAACGTGGGTCCCCCTTCCCATGGGCTCACCACCTATGGGAGGGGCCAAGGAGGTCGGGTGCAGTGTGAGTTGGGTGGTGGCCGAAGGCGGGGACCTTGGCGGTCCGATCCTCGGCTACAGAAGCTGGCTCTTGGGACGTGGAATGTCACCTCTCTGAAGGGGAAGGAGCCTGAGCTTGTGCGTGAGGTTGAGAGGTTCCGGCTAGATATAGTCGGGCTCACCTCAACGCACAGCTTGGAATTTTTTCCATCTCACCATAAACTTTATTTGAACACATCCTCTCAATCTGAATTAGAGCTGCTTTCTCCATATTATTTTTTAACTGACTGATGGACTGCTTGCTCTGATGAATACTTACTGTAGGTAAAAACAAACGCCCAAGGTTGGAACTGAGCCCAGAAAAGTCAGGAGATAGAAAAAAATATTTTAGGAGCAAACAAAATCATACTCTGGAGGGAGACCAGTAGTTGAAACAACCAAAATAAACGTTCTAAATTGTATACCAAAATGTGAAGCCAGGAAATCATAGTAAAAAAAAAATGATTGCAAAGGTCCAAACACTAGTCCGATTAAAGCAGTCCTCCTCTTGCACTAAGTTTGGTTATATATTTTCAGTCCAATACTTGGTTTCCTCCATGGAGGTGCAAAGAGGTAGGGTGCAGTGACACAGCATATCATGTGATCTCTATGTCACATGACCAATAATAATCATAGCAATTATAAAGAACATGGCCAAAGATTGAATACAAAATGGTTGCAACCATACCAAAAAACAACACAGAAAATGTTGCGAGGATACTAATACAATATACAAATGCACTAAAACAAATGTATAAAAATTCCAAAAATTATATTCACATCTCATACACTTCATGCAGGTTGACTAAGCTCCTGTTTATTTTTTAAATCAGTGGTTGTGTTTTTTTGCGACACCAGGGAATTCATATTGTTTTGTCTAGCTTTCGCTAAGAAATGACACTCAGCAGTTTTTCTCCTGTGTTTGAAGTATACATTTTAAAAAACAATGTAGACTCTAACTATGTTCTCACTGTTTTGTTAATTGCAGTCTTTTATAGCAGTCTTGTCTTAGTTAGAAAATACTCAATTGTTTTTCTAGTTCTCTGTAATTTGTCTTTGGTGTCATGCTGTGGAATCCTTTCTAATAGGGTGACTCCTCCACATACGTTTCCTGTTTTCCTCTTTTTTACTTTGGTGGTTCCAGTATTACTTTGACATCAGTCCATGCCCCTTCCCTGATTTCACTCTACCTTTAAAAATAGAATTGGTGTGCAGAAGTATCTGTTTTCTGGATATTATTTTGTTGTTCATATTTATTTTTCTATTTTTAAACATTTTATTTTCACCTGCTGTTCCTGTTAGGGGTTGCCACAGCAGATCATCTTCTTCCATATCTTTCTGTCCTCTGTATCTTGTTCTATTACACCCATCACCTGCATGTCCTCTCTCACCACATCCATAAACCTTCTCTTAGGCCTTCCTCTTTTCCTCTTGCCTGGAAGTTCTATCCTTAACATCCTTAACCAATATACCCAGCATCTCTCCTCTGCACATGTCCAAACTAACGCAATCTCACCTCTCTGACTTTGTCTCCCAACCTTCCAACCTGAGAAGATCCTCTAGTGTACTCATTTCTAATCCTGTCAATCCTCGTCACACCCAGTGCAAATTTTAACATTTTTAACTCTGCCACCTCCAGCTCTTTCTCCTTCTTCCTGGTCAGTGCCACCGTCTCCAACCCATATAACATAGCTGGTCTCACTACCGTACTGTAGACCTTCCCTTTCACTTTTACTGGTAACCATCTGTCCCAAATCACTCCTGACACTCTTCTCCACTCATTCCACCCTGCCTGTACTCTCTTTTTCACCTCTCTTCCACAATCCCCATTACTCTGTACTGTTGATCCCAAGTATTTAAACTCATCCACCTTCACCAACTCTACTCCCTGCATCCTCACCATTCCCCTGACCTTCCTCTGACACATAGTAATAATAATAATTCTTTACATTTATATACTGTAGCACTTTTCTGACTTCTCAAAGCAATTTACATAGAGAGTGGAGAGCCACTTCAGCCAACACCAATGTGCAGCATGCACTAAGATGATGTGACAGTAGACATTTTGTGCCAGTATGCTCACCACACACTAGGTATTATGTGGTTAAGGGGTGAGAGATTAAGCCAATTAGAGACCAGGGATGATTAGGGGGCCAGAATGACTAGGTCATGGTGAGCAATTTAGCCTGGACATCGGGATACACCCTACTCTTCACAAAGGATGCCCAGGGATCTTCAATGACCATGGAGAGTCAGGACCTCAGTTTTACATCTCTATTTTAACAGCAGTGTCCTCATCACTGCACTGGGGCATTGGGAGCCACACACAAACCACAGGGTAGGCATCCCTGTTGGCCTCTCCAACACCTCTTCAAGTAGTAATCCAAGCTTTTCCTAGATGGTCTTCCATCCAAGTACTGGCCGGGCCTGAACATACTAAGATTGAGGTAGATTACCTGTTCTGAATTGCACGTCTTTTTGTACATACCTTGGACAAATGATGACATGACGTCATGCCCTACTTACAAACAATGTCTTGGAGACACTGTAACGTCCCGGGAGACAAGGAAGTGAGACAAAAGGACAGCTGCTATACAGGCTTTTAAATGATCGTTGCACAGCACGACATGCAGATCATGCAGCTGCAAGCCAGCAGCTGATTCATCCGCATTTCCATACCATGCGTTCAGCCCCCCCACTTCACAATGCGAGCGGCAGAGACGTGAAGTGGTGAACGTGAAGCGCACCCCCGGAGAGAGAGGTTGTGGGGTGGAGGATATATATTTATATATGTATATATATATATATATATTATGGCAGATAGAGGGCGCTCCAACCGCTTCAACCCAACACAGACAGACGCAGGAGGCACAAGTGCAAGCACACAGATTTTATTTTTCTTTTGCTGTTCTTTACAGCACAGTTCCAGCAAGCACAACGCTCTCACTTTCTTTATCTTTTTTTTTCTTTTTGCTTCCTTTCTTTTCCTTTCTCCTCCACTTTTCCCCAGCAAGTTCATCTCCCCCCTCCTGACTCTGGCTCACTGAGTAGTGCCCACTGGCCCCTTATAGAAGGCACTTGGAAGTACTCTAGGTGCTTGGTGATGGACTGTGGCTGAAGTGCTATGCTCCAGGGCTCAGCGTCTGGTGCAGCGCAGCAGTGCCCACAGACCCCAACAGGACTGTATCAAACTCCAACTCCCATGGAGCCCTGTGGGCGTCCAAGGTACCACTGTCCAGGGCAGCTGCCACCTAGCATTCTGGGGGAGGTAATGTTTTGGCCATATCTCCTCCCCTGCTCCTTCCGGCATGGAGGCAAGGGCCCCAGACATCCATGACAATATATTGTGACGGGTGGCCGGGTCCCATGCCTGGCCGGGACGCCCCTGCTGCATATGTTCCGGGGGAGCAACCATGGGCAACTCAATACCTCCCCCAGGATGCTTGGGAGATGGAGTCCTCCACAGCCCAGTTGGGAGCTGGGGTGGCCGCCAGGGGGTGCTGCATGGATTTCACAGCCCAGCTGGACAAATCTTCAGTCCCACCCGGAAGTGCAATTGGAACCAGGTGGTCAAGCACCTGGAACACTTCTGGGTGGGCTATGAAAGGGGCCAGCCACCACCACTCAGTGGCCAGAGTCGGGAGGAGAGGACGAAGCTTCAAGGGAGGAGTGGTGGTGCAAGAAGGGCGTATTTGTGGTGATTAGAACTGCTTGATTTGGGACTGTGTATTGCCTGTGGGTCACGGGGAAGATGTGCGCCCACAGGGGAAGAAAAATAAATATATTGTGTTATTTTATACTTGCCTTCGAGTGTAATCTGTGCTGGGTCGGGCGCTATATAGCGCTATTGTTACACTATATTGTAGCAGTTAAGGCTTTTGTCCACCTCTTGAACCCTCAGGTACCACTCTGAACACGAGGTAAAAGTACAATAATATTTTATTTTACTGTTATACAGTGCACCAAGCACTCTCCACACTACACTCATATAAATCACAAAACTCAACAATAAACCAATCCTCCTCGCCCAGACACGTTGCCACCCTACCTCCCAGCTCAGCTCAGTGTTCTGGGCTTCCCACAGTCCTTTTATACACCCTGACCCGGAAATGGTTCCTGGCCAAACCCACAAGTCCGTTTTCCTTCCGGGTCAGGGCAAACAGTCCTTTTCTTCATCCAGGGAGCACGTCGCTTCCTCCGGTCACGTGACTGTGACGCACTCCCGGGTTATAGGGCATACAAGAGCCCACTAGCCCCCCTTCAGCGACCCCTGGCGGCCCCCAAGGTATCCAGCAGGGCTGTGTCACAACACTACAAAGTCCATGAGACCCTGCTGGAACTCGGGGCACGAATATGCTGTCCGGAGGGCTCCTCCTAGCGGCCTGGGGGTGAGGGCCGGACTGGGAAGCCGGCAGTCCTCCACAATATATATATATATATATATATATATATATATATGCTGTAGAATTAGGAAAAGGAAACAAAAGAAGGGTAACTCCTTTTAATGTCCTATCTTGTTGGACTGCAAAATAAAGAAAAGGTTGAGTTTCTGATGCACTTCAAAAGTTTCAACCAGAAGGTCCGGTTGGAAATGGTGCCTTCTTCCTGTTGGTGGGGTATTTATGTCAAAGCAAAAGCGGCATAAATGGGGTGGTTGCTGTCTTCTGTAGATTTGATCTCATCAGTCCTCCAGGTGGTTCTCCTCTATTCTAAGTCAAATGGAAACTGGGTTAGACCCGGTGTTACATTCAAACCAATTCCCAATAACAGTTGCCAACCCAACAACCTTGAGACATGTTTTACGCTATTGTGGTTAACAATACATATACAAAACCCACTGGGTCTGTGAATGGCTGACTCACTGTGCAATGCACTGATATTTACAGTTCTCCAGTTACATACAATACTGTGTCATTTGTATGATAAAATTGCAGTCATGGCATATGAACTCATTTCAATTTTTCAAAAATGTCAGGTTTTTAGTGCTGGCAGCTAACTCGGAAAGGAGACATTAAACAATATGTTATATTCATTTAATGAGAAGGGAGCTTTACACCTGCAGTTATCATAGTCTTCCTTCAATTACACAGTAACAGCACAAACATGCATGTTATAAATACAGTATACAGTATTTCAATAACAAACAAAAAATAAAAACATTCAAAGAATGGTGTAAACAAGTCTTTAATAGTGAATTATCTGCATACATGTTTATGTGCTTATATCAAAATTAAAATATACAATCAAGTTACTTGTCAAACAAATATTGCTACATATTAACAGGAATTAAAGTTGCATCTTCTAATGACATTTATCTTATTTAAGAATTCATGCTTTTCTAAATGGCTGAGATAGGGAAATAAATGTCAAGAAAAATTACAAAATAGCAAATGGATTTCTTCAAAAAATAACTTAATTGACAGAGCTGAGTGTCAGTAGCAAGATCTAATTTAAGAGAGGAAAAAAATAAATGTGTTATTTAAAATGCTGCTTCTGCAGGAATTGAACTTTAAAACTACATGAAATCTCTGCTTAAATCCAACAGCTTAAATGTAGTTTAACAATACAGAACACATTATCTGCTTTTTATTCGACTATGTGACAAAGTGCTACACAAAAATTTAATTTTTTTCCCCTATAACAGGCTATAGTAAATGGTTCTGTTGCAGCGTAAGAGCTGAGGTATCATTAAAACACTTTCATAAAAGATTTTTAATCAACCATTTGATAATAACTGTAAAGTAAATGGAATGATGAATGAACCTTCTGCATTAAACTGCTACCATACAATCAACTATGCAAAGTCATCCATTCATTTTCTGTTTTATTTATACAGTATTTAACTTACAGAATAAAGAGGAACCCTAATGTAAGGTAGCCTTCACTAAGAACAACATAAGGAAAATTACATTTTAATTTTATTAAGATGGATTTATATCCTTAGTACAATGGAATTCAAATGAATACATGAGTCTATAAACATTTAAAAATGAATTTATTTAAGGTGTAGAAAATTGTAATAAATCTCATAGCAGTTATTAAAAACCTCCCAAGTGTAGTGCTGCTGGCACTCAGTCAGAGAATTAGCCTTTTGCTAAAGGTACTCTGCAGGGTGTCATACAGAGGGTCCAAGACATTGTCCATGACAGCCAACAGTTTAGCCCAAGTCCATTTTTCTGTAACTTCTTTTGAAGAATCCAGTCTAATGTCCAGAGAAGGGCAGGCCTTTCTGTTGAACTTGTTAGGTCGGTTGACATCCCCTGTTCCTATCCTCTGAACATATCACTATATAAATGAGCACACTTACAACAATGGACTGATAAAAGACATGCAAAAATGACTTAAAATAACCTGAAAAACACAGTGGACCTTTGCCCTTTTTGGTGTGCTCACAAATAATGCTAAAAGCACCTACTGTCGTTGTCATGTCTGTCTGTTCGCCCAAAAGTAGATCAATTTTGGTGACATTTGGTACACTTATTCTTCAAGGAAATTTGTTAGGAGAGTTTCCTTAGAGATTTCTCAAACAAAGTGTACATATGGACATTTTTTTTAAATTTGAAAAATACAACAGTTACCATTTTATAACATTTAAAATCATTGGCCAGTTTTTTTAAATCGTCTGTCTTAAAATATAGTGGCATTCTGTGTGGCATCAATTCCGGATTAGTTTACTGCTTCACATTTTCCTTGAGTGAGGTTATTTCAACTTGTATATTTTGTATATCTTTCTCTTTCATTCATCGAAAGGCAAAACAAATCCCCAATACAAAGTACTGAAATGCTAAAACAGTTGCATGTGTAGCAGGAAAGTTGCTGTCATTGAAGGTATTTGCTCGAAACTCTGCTACATCAAATCACTTCCAATGCTGCTTGCTGTCATACCAGGTTAGTTAGATAGATAGATAGATAGATAGATAGATAGATAGATAGATAGATAGATAGATAGATAGATAGATAGATAGATAGATAGATAGATAGATAGATAGATAGATAGATAGATAGATAGATAGATAGATACTTTATTAATCCCAATGGGAAATTCACATTCTTCAGCAGCAGCGTACTGATACAATAAATAATATTAAATTAAAGAATGATAATAATGCAGGTGAAAAAACAGACAATAACTATGTATAATGTTAAATATTAATGTTTACCCCCCCGGGTGGAATTAAAGAGTCGCATAGTTTGGGGAAGGAACGATCTCCTCAATCTGTCTGTGGAGCAGGACAGTGACAGCAGTCTGTCGCAGAAGCTGCTCTTCTGTCTGGAGATGACACTGTTTAGTGGATGCAGTGGATTCTCCATAATTGATAGGAGCCTGCTGAGCGCCCTTCGCTCTGCCACAGATGTTAAACTGTCCAGCTCCATGCCAACAATAGAGCCTGCCTTCCTCACGAGTTTGTCCAGGCGTGAGGCGTCTTTCCTCTTAATGCTGCCTCCCCAGCACACCACTGCGTAGAAGAGGGCGCTCGCCACAACTGTTTGATAGAACATCTGCAGCATCTTATTGCAGATGTTGAAGGAAGCCAGCCTTCTAAGGAAGTATAACCGGCTCTGTCCTTTCTTGCACAGCGCATCAGTATTGGCAGTCCAATCTAATTTATCATCCAGCTGCACTCCCAGATATTTATAGGTCTGCACCATCTGCACACAGTCACCTCTGATGATCACTGGGTCTATGAGGGGTCTGGGCCTCCTAAAATCCACCACCAGCTCCTTGGTTTTGCTGGTGTTCAGGTGTAGGTGGTTTGAGTCGCACCATTTAACAAAGTCATTGATTAGGTCCCTATACTCCTCCTCCAGCCCATTCCTGATACAGCCCACAATAGCAGTGTCATCAGCAAACTTTTGCACATGGCAGGACTCCGAGTTGTATTGGAAGTCCGATGTATATAGGCTGAACAGGACCGGAGAAAGTACAGTCCCTTGTGGTGCTCCTGTGTTGCTGACCACAATGTCAGACGTGCAGTTCCCAAGACACACATACTGAGGTCTAAGTTACATTATCTCTCTATTATATAAAAAAATCCTGGGACGAGACGTGACTTTTTCAGTGAGATACTTTCAAGTCCCATGAGACGAGACTTTGTGTCAAGAGATTTAACCATGCCCAGGGCCGGAAAAAAATAGATGACAAAGTAGAATAGATGACAAAGTAGAATGTCGTAAAGAGGTTCAAAAACTTTGGCGTGATGCACATGCAGAGCAGGTTAGAGATAATGAAAGTACTAAAATTCGAAAGTCTCAAAAAATGATAGCAAAGATCGCATTAGCGCTAACAAACGGAAATTATTAATCGGTGAAATAACGGAACAGCAAAAAGAGATTGAATCTATTGTTTGGATTTAAACTTTCAGTTGGAGACTTGTAGATGGTCTAATTCGTGTTGCCATCAGGGAAAAGTAGCGTTTCTTCCCAATGAAGAGGTATATCCATGAGAATTAAAAGATTTGTTGTTTGGTGAAGGTGAAATCCACAAAGGCAAGCAGCAGAGACCCGAAGTGGCTGGCACGTAGCGCAGGACGGGGGGTTTGGGAAGCAAAGCGAGCAGGAGGCGAAGCCCCCTAGTCTTCAGACAATTTAAAAAAACAAGCAAAGGAAAAACAAAAAGTCACCTTTTTTTTTAGGTATAAAAGGCTCAAACCACACCATTCAATGATGTCCACAAGGTGATATCCCCAAACTCTCCACTATTTATACGTACCATGACTGTAGAGATGATCGAGAACTTCTGCATGTATCCAGGTCTGAGATTTGTATTTAATTCAGGTGTGGCTTAGCAGGAAGGGAAAAAGGACTGTTCTTTGAAGTACCTGTGCTGCTAGTCTCCCATTATGACACACAGCTCAGAGGCCTCACAAATTTTGCTATGTCTATCAAGCAATCAGGGATATAGGACACTAGGGGGCATCTATTTTTATTGACCTTAGCTTATTTCCTAGCACTTAGGGCTGTATGGTGTTAAAACTACCAGAGAATTCAAGAAATACGATCCTCACTTATTTGCATGAGCTATCCAAATGGGAGTAGCCCCTGGATAGCAGACAGATGATGGTGTCATCCATACCAAATTGTTCCTAATAAGCCAATGGCAGGAGATCTGGTGCTGTTTTGAATTGGGGTAGTCTGAGGTGGTTGCACACTATTGGGGTTGCACACCCCTACTCTCTCTTCTGTTTCTTTTCCCGGTTTTTTGTGGTGGCGACCTGTACCACCACCACCTAAATCAAAGCACCATGATGTTCCTACATTGATGGATTAAAAGCCAGACGTCTACGTGACCATCATCATCAAGTCTTTCCATGAGAACCCTAAATACAAAGAGGACTGATCATTTATGTTAGGTAGAATGCCCAGACGGAGCTGGGCGGTCTCATGGTCTGGGACCCCTGCAGATTTTGTTTTTTTCTCCAGCCGTCTGGAGTTTTTTTGTTTTTTCTGTCCTCCCTGGCCATCGGACCTTACTCTTATTCTGTGTTAATTAGTGTTGTCTTATTTTAATTCTTACTTTGTCTTTTTTTCTCTTTTTCTACATCATTTAAAGCACTTTGAGCTACATTAATTGTATGAAAATGTGCTATATAAATAAATGTTGTTGTATTTTTTCCTGGGTCTTCTTGATTTGAGATATCAAGGTTACAGGTCTATTCCCTTTGACTTTGACTGACGTAGCTTTTTTGACATTAGAAATAGGCAAGATATGTGTCTATCACTGCATTGGAGCCATTTCCAAAAATAAAAATGTCTAAATTTCTAATGTATTAGAAAAATCAAAGGTTATATTATAACAGACATGGAAATGTTGGGGGGGTGTTGGGATAAGTGTAGGTTGCCTGTTTTGGGTTACAGAAGTGAGGAGAATGTGTTTATATGCAGCCCAGTAGCCTCTAATGGGCATTGTCTCACTGGTAACTTATCTAATGTCCATTCTCTAAAAGGAACAACCTGATCCCACTGTCTAAGGCTACTACGATTTAAATAAAAAAGATCTCTGTCCATTCTCACATCAAGTGGAAAGTATGTCTGTCCACAATAAAACAACCAAAAACTTACACTGGTAATGTGCACATCAGCTGAAGAAACCTTGAAGGGGTGGTAACACTGGAAGCCAAAGAATTTATTACAAAAAGGGACACATGATAAATACAAACCAATCAGAGTGCGATTAGAGTCTGTGTTTTCAAAAATCTGCATTTTCCCCTGTCCACTTTACAATGCCGAAAGTGCATTTTCAGACGTATACAGTTCTGAAAAGCGTTTTCAAAAGTCTCCATTTTCGGGGGTTAGTGTGGACTAAGTGAAAACGTGTGTTTGTAAATGAAAATGCAGAAGTGTGGATAGGGCCTCTGTGCTACCCTTATACAGTTAACAACAACAACATTTATTTATATAGCACATTTTCATACAAATAATGTAGCCCAAAGTGCTTTACATGATGAAGAAAGAGAAAAAAAGACAAAATATGAATTAAAATAAGAGAACACTAATTAACATAGAATAAAAGTAAGGTCCAATGGCCAGGGAGGACTGAAAAAACAAAAAAAAAACTCCAGACAGCTGGAAAAAAAAATAAAATCTGCAGGGGTTCCGGGCCATGAGACCACCCAGCCCTCTCTGGGCATTCTACGTAACATAAATGAACAGTCCTCTTTGTATTTAGGGTTCTCATGGAAGGACTTGATGATGATGGTCATGTGGATTTCTGGATTTTAATACTATCAATGTAGGGACATCATGGTGCTTTGATTAGGTGGTGGTGGTGCAGATCGCCACCACAGAAAACCAGAAAAAGAACAGAAGAGAAAGTAGGGGTTATTACGGATTTTGGAGCCACCATGAATAGTAATGATAATTAATTGAATATGCAGAGCATCAGGATTAAATTAAAATGTTAAAAGTTATGAGAAAGCCATGTTACAGTAATGTGTTTTTAGCAGTTTTTTAAAGTGCTCCACCGTATCAGCCTGGCGAATTCCTCTTGGCAGGCTATTCCAGATTTTAGGTGCATAACAGCAGAAGGCCGCCTCACCACTTCTTTTAAGTTTAGCTCTTGGAATTCTAAGCAGACACTCATTTGAAGATCTAAGGTTATGATTTGGAATATAAGATGTCAGACGCTCCGATATATAAGACGGAGCGAGATTATTTAAGGCTTTGTAAACCATAAGCAGTATTTTAAAGTCAATTCTGAATGACACAGGTAACCAATGTAGTGACATCAAAACTGGAGAAATGTGCTGGGATTTTCTTTTCCTAGTTAGGATTCTAGCAGCTGCAATCTGCACTAGTTGCAGTTGATTTATGTCTTTTTTGGGTAGTCCTGAGAGGAATGAGTTACAGTAATCTAGTCGACTGAAAGCAAAAGCATGAACTAATTTCTCAGCATCTTTCAATGATATGAGAGGTCTAATTTTTGCTATATTTTTTAAGTGAAAAAATGCTGTCCTAGTGGTCTGATGAATATGCGATTTAAAATTCAGGTCACAGTCAACAGTTACCCCTAAATTCTTACCTCTGTCTTGACTTTTAATCCTAATGCATCAACTTTATTTCTAATAACCTCATTATGTATATTATTGACAATCACTAAAATTTCAGTTAAGTGGGAGAGTATTTGCCACCTACCAAGCCTCTCTTGGCTTGGTCTGGAATTTATTATCTGGACCCAGTTTTTCTGGCCAGTTACTCTATTCAAGAGTTCTTCAGTCCTATTTCCAGCTCTCCTTGGTCTACCACCCTCTAAGGAGTGGGTCAGGCCCATATTGTACTTGCTAGGACAACTTCTCCCTAGCAACTTGGGGAAACATCACAGGTTTCCACCCTGGCTGTCACTCTCTTTTCCTTTTTTTGTCACTGATGTCCTTTGCAGTTTTAGAGCACCATAGGTCTATTTGCTCTCTGTCGATTTGAATTTCTCTGGCATGAAAGTCTCAGGCATTTCTCTTTCCTAGTTGTTCACCCATTTGTAACATTTTCAAAATTTTTTATGTCACCTTTGTCATGTGTATTATTGTTATTATTATTATTATATGTTTAACAGGCATTTTATCTAAAGGGACTTAAAAAGCAAGTTATAATGTATGCAAAATGATTAGAAGGTGCAAGCATTCAAAGCACCAGAGAAAAAGAACACAGTGCAATGATATGTGTAGTAAGCCCATCTAATTAAATTATTTTAAGACAACATGGGATTCAAAGAGGAGCTCATTTATAGTTATTAAATAACATAGTATACGTGGACAAGAATAACTGGGTTATCCTTGGAAAAACTCCACAAATTCACTCGCCTTGGATTGAAACCCGAGGGCTGTGAGTCGGCAGTGCAAACCACTACCCCATCATACTACCCTGTACTATTTCTTCATGAAGTAGAGACAATACATTTCTGTTTAGCTAAAAGTACATCTAAGGGAACAATTTGAACAGATGTGGTATTGCATGTCTTTCAAATGAGACGCCTGATTCCTTTTTTTTTATGTATATTCAGAACTCATAATGCTCCTTTCAAGCTTGAGAGACTAGGGCAGTTTCACCATGTAATTATCATTTTCTCTTCTGTTGAAAAATAACAGCTCTGAACTTGTTACAAAAATAAAAAGGTACTGCAACAAGTGAATGCTCTGCTTTGTATTCAAATGATATTTGCAACGATTGCACTTGTACTTAAAGTTCTTTTTAAAACTGATTTGTATTCTGCTTTAAACGGTACCAATCTAATTTGGAACATTTTTAGCACTTATTCTTTTTTCATTCTCTTGGAATTGTATAGTTTATAATGGAGGAATTTTTTATGCAAAAAAATAAAATAAATAAAAATAATTGACTCACTCTCCTGTACTTGCATTCTGACTTACAGTTATTTGTCAAGAAACCGTACCCGAAATGAATGATGAAAATGAATTTGTGCTTTACTGAGTGTAGAGAAAAGCCAAGCAAAATGACACCTTTTATTGGCTAACTAGAAAGATTACAATATGCAAGCTTTCGAGGCAACTCAGGCCCCTTCTTCAGGCAAGATGACCTTGCCTGAAGAAAGGGCCTGAGTTGCCTCGAAAGCTTGCATATTGTAATCTTTCTGGTTAGCCAATAAAAGGTGTCATTTTGCTTGGCTTTTCTCTACATTCATAATGGCTAACACGGTACAGCACCCTAGTACTACTGCTTTACTGAGTGTAACATTGTCACAAATATCTAATCTTCACAAACAGAATACAGTGACAATCCCAATCTTGACCCACTAATAACACGTCCACAGGATTGGCACTGGAAGGAGTCACAACTGCCACTCCGCCATTCACGTTCTACTGAGATCATTTGTGTGTTTATCTGGAAGCGCAGCCATACTTGTGTTGCCTGATATAAATGACAGATCAAAATTAGTATTGATTTCAACCCTTTTGCCCTCAGCTTCAGAAAGGTCACTGATTTCCTACAGTGAGACATTCTCTTGTGAGGTACAAGACTTGGAAGTGGAATGCAATAGATAAAGAATGCTGATGTCCTGTAGCTATCTATGCAGATTAAAGAAAAGAATACACATTCAGCGTGGGGGTGATGCGCATAATTTCCTGTAAGTCACAGTCAGGAGAACAATGCATGTTTTGGCTCATCTTTTGTTTCTGTACTTAATGTGATAATTGGGCTCAGGAGGTGAAAGGCCAACATGTTAGTTCACTTAGCCATCACACATAATTGCCTGCTGTTCAAAAGGAACAAAGGGGCTACTTTATTACTTTCAGGCTGTCTTCAGCTGAGCTTGTTAAACATATCTTTCTTCACTAGCTAAAAAGGGTCTCTGCCCAGTAACTAGAGAGAATTCAGTAACTATATTATAAATATGATGGGTAATTATAATGATATTAAGAATTTACACTTCATTAAGAGAGAAACAACTGGGATAAAGGGGCAAGGTATGTCCAAGTTTGTCATTACATATATGGCAGCTTATTAGGCCTTGCAAGTTTATGTATTCAGTTCATGGGCAATCAATTGGGTAAAAGTCAATAAATGATTCTATGGTTATCTCACAACAAGTTCAGTATGAGGTATTATCTTATGGACTGGGTTCAAGATCTCGGAAATGCTTCCTATAAAGCAAACACCCAAAGAATATGTAATCCCAAAGGCTCACACAATTTCTTCTAAAAGGCACCACCACTCTTATATTAACCATGTATTAAGTAAAAGAAGCACATAGCAAAACAATGGCGTATTAAAGTCAGCATTAAGTCACACCCATTTACTCTGTATCATGCTCAAGTACTTAAGGAGGCTAGTGAGTACATATATAAACCCTTGATACACATTTTTAGGAAGTCACTGTGCACTGGGGAAATTCCAAAGGACTGGAAATGACAATGGCGGAGTGGTGGCTCTGAGGCTAGAGATCTGCACTGGCAATCGGAAGGTTGCCGGTTCGAATCCCGTCAATGCCAATAGGGACACTGCTCTGTTGGGCCCTTAAGCAAGGCCCTTAACCTGCAATTGCTGAGCGCTTTGAGTAGTGAGAAAAGCGCTATATAAATGCAAAAAATTATTATTAAATTATTATTATAAATATCATCCCATTATATAAAAAGGGTAATCAGATAGACCCAACCAACTATAGACCAGAAAATTAATGGAAGGAATTATTAAGGATAAGATTGAGCAACACTTGGCAAGAACAGGAGTTTTTCTGAACAGTCAGCATGGGTTCAGAAAGAGGGAGGTTGTGTTTTACTAACATGCTGGAGTTCTATGAGGAGGCAACAAAAAGATACGATCAAAATGGAGCAGATGATGTTACTTATCTTGACTTTCAGAAAGCATTTGATAAGGTGCCACATGAGAGGTTTGGCATGAAATTAAACGAAGTGGGAGTTCAGGGTGTTGCTTGTAGATGGGTGCAAAATTGGCTCAGACGCAGGAAACAGAGGGTGATGGTATATGCACGTATGGGTGAAACTTCAGGGAGTATAACTCGGCCAACCATGGTATTTATTGGAAAACATTACTGCCTAGTAAATTATTTGTCTTTTGTGCATGTATTCAGCATTCAGACCTCACATAATGCAATTTAGATGCATGCAGCAACACAACAAGTGCTATGGAAGCGGCTCTTCTGGGTCCACTATGTGGAAAGATGTTTTTCTTCTGTGATGGGTGACCAATCAGGGAAAAAGACATTCTAATAAGCAGGATCCAATCGGAGTAGGGCCAAATAATAAGCACAAACAAATCAGAGAACGATTAGAGTCTGATTTTTGAAAAAATTGTGCTTTTGTCCATCCACATTACAAGACTGTGGCTATGTTTTTAGAAATATATGGCTCTGGATAGCATTTTCAAAAGTCTCCTTTTACAAGAGCTGAAAACGCTGGGGTAGTGCGGATGAAAGGCGAAAACAGAGACTAATGTACGTGTTCATAAAGGAAAACACAGAAAAGTAGCGTGAATAGGGCCTTCAGCCTGCATACTGTTTTCTTTTTAATCCGTAAAACTTTCTGTAAGCTTACTTATCAAACTGAGTCTGTTCTCCCTCATATCTAAGTGCAGGAGTCCATTGAGGGAAAAAGACATAAATCTCTTATGAGTAATTTTGTTTGAATTTTGTTTAAAAATAAATTCTAGCTGTCCCCTAACAGATCTAATTGAAGAACTTATTTTAAATGAATTTAGCATCTTGAATTGCCATAAGTTGATAAAAAAATCTTTGCAGACAGAAAGAGAACAGGAAAATTCAAATCAAAAAAACACCATCTTGAAATTATATAGGAGTTTACTTGAACATAATATTTTTTATTTTGCCTACAGAGTTTTGTGTGTTGGCAATGTGTAGAGGCAATTAAAAAAGCAAACATAATGCTAAATTGAATTCTAAAAATTGTTAAATGTGCAGTAAATCAATGGATGTTAAGCTTACACTCTAATGAATTAGTAAGGCCAAATTTGTACTACTGGGTGCATTTCTTCTTCTACAAAAAAAGAAACCACAGCACTAGCAGTTTTGAAGAAAACAGCAACCATGTGCATCTCAGGGCGCAAGACCGTTAAGAAATGGTAAACCTCAGACATCTTAGCAAAAAAAAATGTTTTATCTTTATATTTTTTTCTATTTATTTCTTATGAATATTCTTAAAGTTTTATTTTTAAGGAACATGACCGTATTTCTAATTGTGTCACAGAATCATAGTAGGATAGTTTTAGTCTTGCAGTCATAATGTTAGTGTTTAACAACTTACAGCTTCCCTCATCTCGAACTAATTCACAGTCTTAACATTTTGGCTGTGGTGATATTCTCATTTAATTTGGTAATGACTCCTGGCAATTGTTTTTTTGCTTTTGTGTATGGTTTAGCCAGATATTGGTTTTTGATAACAATACTTCTTGGTACTCTAGAAGACTATTTTTTTCATTCTAGAAAACTATTCTTATTCAAGTTTCACAGTCTGTTTATAACATCACCTTCGCGGTTGTTTACCATCCACTGTGCCAGGAGAATTAAAGAAGTATGCGAACCAAGTCTGTACTGTGGTCCAGCCAGGCAGGGAGTCAATAGTAAATGCTGGCCCCGTAGAAAATTGTTTTACCTGTTTTTGGTTTAGCGGGAGTTGTAGAACGGAATGGACAGGACCCTGTGGGGTTTAGCGACAGATGAAGAGAGGAGGGTGTTCCCCATGGGCATTCACATCAGTAAAAGGGAAGGGTCCCCCGTGGAGTTTGTTAAAATAAAGTACTATTCAGACCCCTTGGAATTATGGGCTCAGGGAATCTTAGCACTCCCCTACCCCTCTACTTGTCAGGTTTGCAGCCTAGGCAGTTTAAATATTTGCGACTGGCATAACAAAAGACATGTCTGACTCTTACAGACTAAATTAAACTTTTGTGGTCTCGACAAGAGAAGGCTATGATGGGACTTAACCTGGGCCTTCAGAATTTTCAAAGGCATTGATAAATCTGATCCTGTTGGATTCATTAAATTAGTAAATTACGTACTTGAGGTATTAGTGGAATTGCATACTCAATTACATAATCATTAGTGAAAGTTAAGGGAAACTGCAGTTAGACTGAAGCCAGGAAGCAGATCTTTGCACAAAATGGCATTGGAATCTGGAACAAACTACCAAGTCACGCAGTTAACACAGAAACCTTGACAAATTTTAAAAAGTATCTGGCTGAGATTGTGAGACAACCTAACTGTTAACCAGCCACCTTTAATTAACTGATTGGTCTCTTCTTGCTTAGCAAACGTCTTATATTCTTAGACAACACTACTCAGTGTGCCACTGTGTCATCTGCGATAAAGTTTATATATCCTGTCATGAGCATGCAAATGGGAGACAGCTTAAAGGCTCTGGTGATAGTGATTACCCCCTGAACCGAGGTTGGAGCTTTGTTCTAATGGCTTCTCTCTCCCCCCCTCTACAGAGCTGAAGAGTGACAGCTGATCCACCACTGACATCACTTCCATTATCCACCTTCCTGGACCCACCCCTTCTTGCCTGGAACCAATATGACCATAAGTTTGGCCATTTTATGTTTAGTTCAGTTCCGAGCTCCAGTCTGAAAGGACATATCTGCAGCCTGTTGCCATGTTTATCCTTACTTCAGTTATACAAGGTCACCAGAATGGTACCCCAACACTTTGACATTGTTTCGTCTGCTCTTTAAAATACATACTTTTTGAAGGGTGGAAGAATGTGGACATTAGTTGAGGCAGTAAGGGTCAAATTGCCCATTCTAGGGTGACACCAAGGAGGACAGCCAGGGGACTAGAACTCTCTTGCCTTAAAATTTTGAAAAGTTCCAATGATTCCACACTCAACAGTTTAAAAAGGATCGAGTGGTGGCTCTAAGGCTAAGGATCTGCGCTGGTATCCCGAAGGTTGTTGGTTTGAATCCCTGTCACTGCCAAAAGAGATCCTACTCTGCTGGGCCCTTGAGCAAGGCCCTTAACCTGTAATTGCTCCAGGGGTGCTGTACAATGGCTGACCCCAAGGGGTATGTGAAAACTAACAAATTCCTAATACAAGAAATTATATAAGGTGAAATAAAGAACAAAAAAAAAAAACAGGCAAAACATCAAAATGATGAAAGGTACTTATTTTTCTATAATGATCATCCACACAAATGGAGAAATACAGTAGATTTTCTTTGTGATTTTTCAGACATTCAATACTCAAGCATTGTCAATGAAACTAATTCTGCAGAATATCTAAATTTTTAGGGTGTGAAATCATCCTGGTTAAAATTAAGTGAAGTGATCCTTCAGGTTTCGTAGACCGCTGTGCTCTGAGAAACATTTAAAATTTTCTTAATCTACAAGTGGGTTCCCTGGAGAAATTAGCTTCTTTTTGTTTATGAGGGCAGTACAATAAGGTTACATTGCTTTGTTTGACAGATTCGGTTCTTTCCTTCATAACATTAGCCACTATATAGTGACCACTTTTAGACAAAATACAAGATTTTTAAGCACTCTTTCCATTCTAGCTACTGGAATGAGTTTTATTTTGATGTTCCTTTAAATCTAAGCAACAATAATAAGCAACGAGAAAAGTTAACTTGGCTTCCTACAGTTTTTGCAGTAAATTCACTTAAAGATTAACAGAACAGTTTAAATATGTCACCATTCAATAGGTCTCCAAACAGCCTGTGCCTAGTTAACAGTGTAGGGTCACTTTTAGAATGTAGTATTAAATGTCTGTCCTTGGCAGAGTTCTGTCTTCAGCCACTTCCAAAAGTAAACAAGTGAAGTGACTGATTTATGACCTACTTGTCTGAGGTTGTCTTCTGCTGTCTTCAAGTTCTCTCCTATGGTGTGTCCTTCTCTAGATTTTTCCAGTTTACTCCTGGAAAGAGGGAAGAATATGGTTTGAGGCATCTGTACTTTCCCAACTTTTGCCCCAAGGCTTTTTTTTGCTCCTGAATTCACCTTCAAAGGGAGACAGAGTGAACTTTGACTCTCTATATCTTTATATATAATACGCTACCCGTGGCTGTTCATTTGTCTGTCCAGGAAATCACCTGTAGCTCGGAAACCATTTCACCTATTGACCTGAAATTTGGTACACATATACTACGTGATGTCTACTACCCGCTTTTGAGGTGATGATTTTTATTACTCTTTTATTGTAGAATCAACTCTCGGCAGCGGCGCATGCATACATGCATCATTCTCATTCCCTACCACCTTCGCAGTCACTTCCCCTACCTCTTCATATTTAAAATAATTCCTGAGGCAGATTGAACACTTAAGTGCCAGCTTAAGTGAAAAATTAAGAAAAACGTACTAAGTAATTGCAACACAAAAACTAACTTAATCAGTTTTAACACGAGAAGATGATGACGAAAGAAAAGAAGCAGCGGGCCACTAGGGTGGAAAAAAAAAGAGTTGCTCAGGACGCAGCAATCGCATCAACCTCTAAGCAAACGAATGATAAACATACAGCGAAAGAGGATGAAAACTATGAGTGCTCACGTCAAGTGTATTCACTGCATGTTATCATGCAGTACGCTGTTACTGGTAGGTAGATAGATAGATAGATAGATAGATAGATAGATAGATAGATAGATAGATAGATAGATAGATAGATAGATAGATAGATAGATAGATAGATAGATAGATAGATAGATAGAGTGGACTGGGGTGCTTGTGAGCAAATATATTTAGGGAGGGTGGTCCTCATTCATACCTTGCATCTCTTACCTTGCTCATGTCTTCTAATTTTTCTAATTTTTCTTTTGGCCTTTCTTCCAAAAGATGAGCTCTTATCAGCACCAACCGACTGGACTCCAAGCTTGCCTGCCTTATGACTTCCGAGCCAAGGATAGGAATTATAGTACTTTCTGGAATGTGGATGTCTCATGAAAACCCCGGGATGGTCCTCCTAGTCCTTCCATTATCAATCACAGATAATTCTGCAGTTCTGGTCCCTAATTCCTTCTTAAACGATGGGGCAAACCACATGTCACTTGTCCAGCATATAAAATAGCATGGGAGCATATATAAGGAAATGAACCTCCCTGCTACCATCTCTTAATATTACCAACTAGATATTTTATGAAGGTCTAATTACATCTTATTCTTGCATGATAGGTGCTCCACAGGCAAACAGTTTAACAGCTATGCAGTATACATATCTCCAATTGTTTATTTGTTCTATGACTTAATTTCAGAGTACCTTGAGACTGGCAGTAGTTCCTGGTCCAGAAAACCCTTTTCTTCTTATTTTTCAATTTTAGCAACGACTTTCTAACTGCCATTCTCACCTGTCAAACCTGCAGATGATTTGAAAGTGACACTTGCTTACTTTGATCACTGTCCTGTGAAGCATCTATCACACAAGCTGTTGACTCTCAGGAACTTGTCTTCTGATTTTCTTGTGGCTTTGGATCTGCCAGATCTCCTCCTGTCAGAGTTGTCTCCAATTTCTAAGTTCCTTTTGATGGTGTCCCTGACACCTTGGCTTTCTTTTCAATTTCTCTAAAGGAAAGACCTACACTTTCAAGAGTTCTAATTGTCTGTCTTCTCGTGTTAATTGCCCTTTCCTCACCATTATGATAGTGATATGCAGTTTAGTAGAGTTCAAATAATGCTTAGGAGGATATATTTTGTTCTAACAGTGTTTTTATACAGACAAAGGATTTGTAAGTAATCAGCAAAAGTTGGAACACCTGTAGGAATTGTTTGCATCAACTTTCAAGTCTTAATTATCTTCCACTGTGAAAACACTGTAAGTTCTTGACCTTTAATTGTTCCCTGAAAAAGGACTTTTTGCATAACTCTTACATCACTTTTCAGTTTTTGGTAACCTAGTCTTTTTTAACTTCTAGCATTTTACTGCTTGCTTTTGTACAATTTCAGGTTAACCACTGCACTTAAGAACTGCTTAAATGTTGATAAAAACGGGAAAAATGGGGGTGTTCTAAAACGTTTGACCATTTTCTGTTCATCAATGTCAAAAAAGCCAAATTAAATCCACTGTGATTCAATGTTGTATATCAAAAAAATGTAAAAAAATGTCCAAGAGGATGAATAGACACAGTGTGTATATATATATTATATATATATATATATATATATATATATATATATATATATATATATATATATGTATATATATATATATGTATATATATATATATATATGTATATATATATATATATATATATATATATATATATATATATATATATATATATATATATATATATATATATATATAGTATATGTGTGTGTGTGTGTGATTGTAGAAAGTCAGTTAAAAAACTGCTCTGTGGAGATGAATAAAACTATGCGTTTCTGAGACTATGAAAATGTTAAGCATGCAGCTCTAAAACCTGACACCCTGATCATGTCAGATTCTCAAAAAGAGAGCTGACTTGCCTAACAAGTGGAGGAAAGGAACTGCCAGTGTTATAGGGAAGAGCAGTAGCAGTTCTGCTGCCATTTTCATTTTTTATCATTAATTCTGTCTATTTTTATTTCAGAACAACTTTTTCAAAACAGTATGTGATCTTTGCCTGGAGAAGGATATGTTCTGACTGAAACCGTTTCTACCTTTGTAAATAGAAATATGCAGAATGCTGAAACATTTCTTAAATGTTTGCCTGTGCCTTATTTTTTTAAACAATATTAAGGCCTGTCTAGTATCAGTTTATCATTACCTTGACAATTTAGAGAAAAAACAAGAGCCAGTTTTTAGGCTTCTTTAAAAGAAATCCTACATGAATAAAGCCACCAGGGTCCAAGGTGGAGATACTGCATTAAAATAAATGTCTAATGTGTCCAGCACATGATTTACCCACCTACATAAAGCTGTGATTTTGAAATTTTGACTCCTCCACAATGCTTTCCTTCTTTGTACATACAATATATCTAGTTACCACTTAGAGCAAAATCCACCAGTGACAAACTTCTAGCATTTACAGTTCTAATAAGTTAACAAAGTTTCATTTGGATTGAATTACTCATTTTAGATTTACACTCTCTATGGCCTCACATCCTGACACAGACATGTACAGTATAAATATAAATGTATAAATCTACTGAAAGCTCAAAATTTTTATATTCACATGCACACCTACAGTCTATGCAGTGAAAGCTAAAAAAGACATAGGAATAGGTAAAGTGGCTAAAGAAGAATTATTTGCTGTAGTTTCCCTGAGTTCCTTTTAAAAATGAAATGAAGGCCAAAAGTGAGACAAACACAGTGACTGTCAGTCATGGGACCATCAGGGAGATCTTGTGCGATGGTCTAACAGCTTTGTGCTGCTCGGGGCTGACTCTTCTGGTTTATATGAAGCATTTCAGGGTAATCCCTTAAAAGTGACTTCTCACGTGTTGGAAACTAGGAGATAATAAGACTCTTGTGCTAGAGAGGAGTTTGGTGGGCTTTCTCCAGAGCCATCTTCATTGGAGCATGTGAAAACAGCAAGACTTGCAAAGTTGCATGATTAATAACTAGTGCAGCAGCAGCCAGTTAGTAAAAAGAGCAATAAAAAGATTGAGAGTCATCTGGCACTTGGCGCTGGCGAGCACCTCGGTGGCAAGGTGCTATATTGTCAGAAGAAGGACAAGGAGAAGACCTAAAATGGACTTCCTGGGTTCTTCTGAGGCATTCCTGGAGAGTTTTGAAGTTGAGACCTGAAGTAGCATTCGCAGCATTAGTTCAGTGCAGGATAACAGCCATAGGACCACTACATCTGTAGACCTACACAAGAGTTTTTGTCTAACCCACATATGATGGATACATAAATGCAGCAATTGACACCACTGCCAAAGAAACACTCACCCTCCCTGCTCTGCCACCTGACAACAAAGTGCTCAAGACTACTGCTGATGTGTCTTTCTCATCATTAATGGGTTTGTGTGCAACTGCAAGGAATTGTAAGTGGTTGCTGGGTACAGCATATTCGAAGGGAGGGCTATGTAAAAAGGCTGACAAGTTTCATCAGCCATCATGCAAAGACTAGCTTAAGCGTCAGCTGCAGGGTATCATATAAACACAGCAAGCCTGCCAAAGTCACTTGAATTGCAAATAGTGCGACAGCAGCAAGCCATCCTTCAACGGACAGAGAGCTACATAAAAGAACAAGAGTGAGTATCCACTGGCATATACAACATATGCAATATATATAACTATAATTGATTTGTTTATTATAATGCTTAGTAAAACTCATATTAAATTGTATAATGTAGAGACTGGAGATGAGCAAACGTCACTGAATTTTCTTTGCTGCGAGTTCAGCAAAATAATAGAAATGTTAGCAAACTTTGCCATACTCCACAAAATGCATTAACTCTTTGAGGGCTGAATATTTTTTTCAAAAAACATAGTTTCTGAAAAGCAATGGTTTCACACAGAAATCAACATAAAACATCTGTTGCTGCATGCTGCGGCTGCCAGTTTGACAAGAATGGGCGGCAGGTTTGCTGCCAGGCTGTCTTCACAAGGCTGGGGTGGCAGCAGCAACGATCACGGTCTCAGTGCATTGCAGTGTCGTTTCTACCTCTTATCATTGTTAAATGGCAGTCCTCCAGGTGAACATTGTCAGCACCACGACTAGCTGGGGACCAGTCAGCTGAAGCTGGAACCTCACATTCGTTTTCGATCACTTGTATCAAAATCGGAGTCCGACAAGTCATAGTCCAGTTCAGAGATAACAAGCACAATGTCATCTGCAGAGTATTTTGCTTTACGCATTTGCGTTGATCTCTTGCCAGATGTCAGTACCATTTTTGCCATTGTTTGCACCTTACTACTCACACGAGCGCAGGAAATCTCGGTCAAACCAATGAAGCTAACGAAGCTTCTAGCAACGAGAGTCCAACTAAAACATAACAGTTGGTACTTGTCATACTTTACAGTTGGTTACCATCGTCAACTCCTCCTTTTGACAAAAGTCGACATCAGCCCTGAAAGAGTTAAAGGTAATGGGGAAGGAGGAACTAAACTACAGTAGTTCTGAGAGGCTATAATGGTGCAATGGTATATTAGGTGTCCCCCAGGGCAAGTGAAAAGTCTGCCAACTATGCAGGACCCATTACTGAGTCCAAATATGTGATCTGAGTGGTGAGGCAGCATTGCTAAACACTGTGCCACTCGGCCTTAAACAACAAAAGATGCAGATGAGATGAATACCACAAGCAAACTGCACCAAATAGCCTCAAATTAGCAACATGCAAATAAACTATAGATCATTGTACTCACAGAGTTCCAATCTTGGGACACACATTAGCCATGCAACAAAGCGATGGTGTGGGACTGGCTCATTCCATTTTGTGGCTCCAGGCATATCTTTTTTGTTTCCTATGTATCTCGGCAAATGCTTTGCACTTTTTTCTTCCATCAAGAAGAAAGAAAACACCTTCTAAATAGCAATACATCTTTTGTTTTTATTACTTTACAGCAAGTCGTGTGTTCTCTGAAGATGAAAGGGGGAAGAAAAGGGCTCCTGTAAGGCTTATTTTGAGATTGTTGCTGGGCACATAGCTAATTTGACCTGCACCATTAACTATGCAGTGCTGTGCTGCTAGCAGCACAAGGATCAGTATTATATACAGTATCTGGTGGCAGTACTTGTGATACTGCAAGGTTTTTTTTTTTTTTTCAAACGCATACCAGATATACAGTAAATATGACATATTTTTCAACCTTTGTGGCTTTGGGATTCATTTTTATTTTTTTAAGTTCACTGACAACCCAAATATACAGTTAGGTCCATAAATATTTGGACAGAGACAACTTTTTTCTAATTTTGGTTCTGTGCATTACCACAATGAATTTTAAATGAAACAACTCAGATGCAGTTGAAGTGCAGACTTTCAGTTTTAATTCAGTGGGGTGAACAAAACTATTGCATAAAAATGTGAGACAACTAAAGCATTTTTTAACACAATCCCTTCATTTCAGGGGCTTAAAAATAATTGGACAAATTAAATAATTGGAAATAAAATGTTCATTTCTAATACTTGGTTGAAAACCCTTGGCTGGCAATGACAGCCTGAAGTCTTGAACTCATGGACATCACCAGATGCTGGGCTTCCTCTCTTTTAATGCTCTGCCAGGCCTCTACTGCAGCGGCTTTCAGTTGCTGTTTGTTTGTGGGCCTTTCTGTCTGAAGTTTAGTCTTCAACAAGTGAAATGCATTCTCAATTGGGTTAAGATCATGTGACTGACTTGGCCATTCAAAAATTTTCCACTTCTTTGCTTTAATAAACTCCTGGGTTGCTTTGGCTGTATGTTTTGGGTCATTGTCCATCTGTATCATGAAAAGCCGCCCAATCAATTTGACTGCATTTAGCTGGATTTGAGCAGACAGTATATCTCTGAACACCGCAGAATTCATTCGGCTGCTTCTGTCCTGTGTCACATCATCAATAAACACTAGTGTCCCAGTGCCACTGGCAGCCATGCACGTCCAAGCCATCACACTGCCTCCACTGTGTTTTACAGATGATGTGGTATGCTTTGGATAATGAGCTGTTCCACGCCTTCTCCATACTTTTTTCTTGCCATCATTCTGGTAGAGGTTGATCTTGGTTTCATCTGTCCAAAGAATGTTTTTCCAGAACTGTGCTGGCTTTTTTAGATGTTCTTTAGCAAAGTCCAATCTAGCCTTTCTATTCTTGAGGCTTATGAGTGGCTTGCACCTTGCAGTGCACCCTCTGTATTTACTTTCATGCAGTCTTCTCTTTATGGTAGACTTGGATATCGATACGCCTACCCCCGGAGAGTGTTGTTCACTTGGTTGGCTGTTGTGAAGGGGTTTCTCTTCACCATGGAAATGATTCTGCGATCATCCACCACTGTTGTCTTCTGTGGACGTCCAGGTATTTTTGCGTTGCTGAGTTCACCAGTGCTTGCTTTCTTTCTCAGGATGCACCAAACTGTAGATTTTGCCACTCATAATATTGTAGCAATTGGTTTTTTTCTGTTTTCGCAGCTTAAGGATGGCTTCTTTCACCTGCATGGAGAGCTCCTTTGACCGCATGTTGTCTATTCACAGCAAAATCTTCCACATGCAAGCACCACACCTCAAATCAACTCCAAGCCTTTTATCTGCTTAATTGATAATGACATAACAACGGACTTGCCCACATCTGCCAATTAAATAGCCTTTGAGTCAATTGTCCAATTACTTTTGAGCCCCTGAAATGAAGGGATTGTGTTAAAAAATGCTTTAGTTGCCTCACATTATTATGTAATCGTTTTGTTCACCCCACTGAATTAAAGCAGAAAGTCTGCACTTCAACTGCATCTGAGTTGTTTCATTTAAAATTCATTGTGGTAATGTACAGAACCAAAATTAGAAAAAAGTTGTCTCTGTCCAAATATTTATGGACCTAACTGTAGCAATCGAAGAGCCCTGGAGTTTGAAACGACCATAAGTTCAGGAAGCGAGTGCGGTTAGAGATAGGGAAAATGCTTCAATGGATGGTCTCAGAGCATCTTAGTAGCTGAAACAGCATTTTGTTTTTTTTCCTTGTGCACTTGCATCCTGCTGATTGTCATGTCATATATGAAAGTTGTATGCATGGCTGCTACTGCTCTGTGATGGCACACAGGGGTTGCAAAGCATCTTGGTACATTTGAAAAAAAAACTGTTTTCCTAAGCTGGCTGCACGGCAAAGAAATATTCAGCGAACAAGGTCTTCAGTGAACATATCACATTCTCTGTGAAAAACCTTTTACTGAATTTCACCGATCAACTCTAGTAGCTGTCAAAGAAAAGTGCAAGGGGAGGTCGCAGTTTCACTGTATTCTGTGCATGTGACAATAATGACCCCCTAAACCATCTATCTAGAAAACCCATGGTGTATGAGTGTAGGTGAAGTATTTTTAGAGCTGGATCACTGGCAGGTTTAGTAAATTGCTGGGGGCATACAGTCCTGCCCTGGTATACTTTTGGTTTGTGATCCAACAACTTAACTCACAGGCCACACTAGCTGCAAGAACAAACTGTAAGAAGAAAGTGTAAGAAAAGCCAAAAGTCCAAAAACAGATCCTCTTTGTAAGTCGGTGAGTTGGTGCTCAACTTGCAATGTAACGTAATCATTGTTTTTTCTCACAATAGCATTTCCATTCCTTTCTCTAAATAGCATCCTTCCAAAGCACCAACTCATAGGCTGCCATGTTATTTCCTTGACCAGATTTAATCTCCTGATGCTTTTGTTTCTGCTCTAAATGTGTGACCTTAGTGACATCCAAACCTGATGGAGAATTCTGACCATCCGCATAAAAAGAAGATTAAAACAAGAATAAAAAAACAAGAGGTTTAGACTCATATGTTGCAGTTGTACATCCATTTCCTACATTGTCTAGCTGACAATCAACCCTGAAGCATTGTCCAGTAAGTGACAACCAGTGCTGGATGGGGCAATAATTCATCATATTCACACACACTCTTGCTGTGGTCCACTTTAGTGCAATCAATAAAACTAACCCCAAATCTTTGGGATGTGGGAGAAAAACTGGAGTAACTACAGGGACAAGAACACACACACACACACATATATATATATAAATATGTGTAGCAGGCCCCAGGTCTCTGAAGTTGTGAGGCATTGTGCTAGCCAAGTATTGCGTCCAATTAACAGATTTCATTTTTATCAGTTCTTCCTCATATTTATGCAGTATTGTACCTGGCTTTTTGCTGTGTATAGTTTTTCAGATCCTGCCTCTGTTTACCCTCCATTGCATATCATTAATTTATGATTTTTTTGCCCTGAATCACTCAATCAGCATGAGCTCTGTGTGCATCCCCTCGTTACCATGCAAAATCCTGATCAATCTAATGGAGCCTGGAGGGGTAACTAAAATGTTTAACACCTAGGTCCAATCAAAGACAGGAAGAAAATGTACCTGAACGTTCTGAGAAAATGAAATGCCTGATAAAAGAGCATCATCACAAACAGCATGGGTGAGAGATCTGTGCCTCCAAACGAGGTCCTGCAAGCAAATCAGAATGTATTGACTGAAAAACTCAGCAGGAGTCCACTGAAGTAAACAAAAAAAAAGACAAGAAAGCTGACCCTTCTCCTTCTAGGTAACATGTCTTGGTAGCATTTTATTAACTTGGGAGGATTTAACCTTTTCTTTGCCCGCTCTCATCAAACAGCTTGCTAATTTTGCACTTAGCGCCTGTATTGTCGATGGGTTTTCAGTGCTGCTTTATAAACCAGTGTCCTTTTGGAAATCTGCGCTCTTTTGAAGCAGTGTGTAAGCTGAGGCCCCTTCATAAATGCCCTACAGAGGAGTCATCTCCTTCAGTAGACAAAGAGCAGTTTCGGCTTTTCAAGATTTTCAGTAGATGGTACACGCAGAAGTGCTGCCGGCATTCACTTCAAACCCTATATTAGTCAATCCGATTTCACCCTGAGTCAGGGAAAATTATATTATGGAAGAAAGGGAGCCATGGAGTGGATAAGAATAGCAACCAGGCAGCACACAATCGGCTTGCTCAAACCTTTTTCATCAAACCAGAAGAATCCTTGACACGGGGCTGGTTAATTTAAAAAAAAAAAATGATGATGACAAAAGACATCAGGCTTCTATAATATTGTAATTTCTGGAATGGTGTCTTAAAAGAAATTCTAAAGCCAGTTTCCTCAGTTACTATTATAGTTATAAGGTTTATAAGAAAATGGGCTAAAACAAAAGGAGATCATTTATAAACAGATTGAAAAACAGATATACACAGGTATTTATGTAACTGTTAAATGGACGGAAAGGGAAAAGTAAAAAAAAAATGATAAACAGTATAATTTTAACATAACCCTCTTAATTTTGTTTTGGGGCGGTAGGGGAAGGAGGATGCCAGACCATTGTAGGGGACAGTCACACATATAACCACATCAAGGCCAATTTGGAAACACCGACTAACCTAACCAGCATTTCTTTGGGGATGAGAGAGGATCTCTTAGTACCACGGGAAGAATGGAAGCCCACATTAACAATGGAGCACTGGATGTAAAGCCATGATGGTGGGTCTATGAACCACTAACCTCAGCAGCACCCTGACACTCTAGAATAAGTTTATTTGTAAAAAAATATAAGAAATCATTATTATTAAAATGTAAAGGCCTTAAATCAGCTAGGTGGCATGGTAATCCATGTTTAATTACCAAGTGGGCTGTGTTCTGTATGAAGTTTTCACGTTCTCCCTGTGTAAGTATGACACTTTAGTTACCTCCGACAGAAGCTGTTGTCACATTACGTGACTTATAGTCATAGGTTATATCAGACTTGGCAGCAGCAGCTGCTGATCTCATTTCAGGATCATGTCAGTTTACACAACCGGGTATGTCAAAGTTAGCAACTACATGACGAATTTCAAGCACAGTTGAGCTCTTACCTTTTTTTGTGACAGCTAATTTTGTGCTGCCTGATGAATGAAGGATTAATGGGTACATTGAGTTCTGCTTCAATCTCTGCCCTTCTTTTTCTTTTTTCCATTCTATAAAACACGAGACATCAGACAGACAAGCTCCTATTCAGTTTGTTAGGCCCAAAATACAGTGTTCTTTATTCCTTGTCACTTCGTTACTGTATATATGTATTGGCCTTTCCAATGAGCATTCATCTTTTGCACACACAGCCCAACCCCTACGACTAAACCGGTTTGATTCTGTTGGCGTGAGATGTGGACTAGTTGGAATGAGTTGCTGGGAATATCCTTCATAGGACTACCTCAGACTCTTTAAGATTATATAATTGAAGGCTATGACTGAAAATCACTGGAAAAGTCATCTAATGTGACATGGTCTCGAAAAAAGCCAATATGTCACATTAAGATTTACTTTCTTACAACACTTTTTCTATTGTGAGATTGTTCAAGGTAGGAAGCAAGTATGAATCAGACACCAGCAAATTACAGGGTACAATCACTCATTTAAAATCACATCTTTGGGATGCAATTTACAAGAAGAGTACCAGCAAAAACTCACAGGACACAGGGTCAACCCACAAGAGTAGAACTCAAGTTTCCTATGCTGTTCTAAATCACCGCAATGTGAAGCAGCTGCTTCTTACTACAATGGGCTGGCATCACATCCAGGGTGTGTGCCTGGTTTGTACCTGTGGCAGCCTGAGTGAATCAGACTTCCTGTGAATGTACATTGGATAAGCAGATTATGAAATTAGATAGACTTCTTCTTTTGGCTACTCACAGCGGATCATCATTTTCCATATCGTCCTGTCTTCTGCATCTTGCTCTGTTACACCATCACCTGCATGTCCTCTCTCACCACATCCATACACCTCCTCTTAGACCCAATATACTCATCCCAATATACTCATCATCTCTCCTCTGCATATGTCCAAACCAACGTAATCTCACCTCTCTGACTTTGTCTCCAAACCGTCTGACCTGAGCTGATCCCCTAATGTCCTCATTTCTAAACCTGTCCATCCTTGTCATACTCAATACAAATCTTAGCACCTTTACTCTGCCACCTCCAGCTCTGTCTCCTGTTTTTTTTTTGGTCAGTGCCACCGTTTCCAACCCATATAACAAAGCTGGTCTCACTAACGTCTAGTAGACCTTCTCTTTCACTCTTGCTGATAGACCATAGCCAACCATCTACTGTATTTACTGAACCTGTCTTAGCAGCATAGCCTTCTAGCCTATGGCCAATAATGGAGATCTGATTCAGTCAATTATTGTTTATCAATCCATTCATCTATCGATTTTCTAAAGCCTCATATTCTATTACAGAGTCATACAAACTAAAGATTAAACCAGCTGAATGAGGTCCACCACAGGAAACAGCCCTGAATAAAATGCCAACTCAGTCTCTATATACAGTATAAAATGTTAAGAGCTGTGTCTGTCTTTTACAAGATTGATTACTCATGAACCACTGGGTCTAGAACCTTGATCTTGGTCTTAATCAAAACCTATGGCGTGATACACGCTGGTGAAGCACAATATTTATCTAGTCAACTTTGCTGAAGTTATTGGGGTCTGTGTCTTTCAGACAAAATACATAGGAAGTGAAATGGCAGAAAGAAAACATTTATTTCTATAGCAAATTTTCATACAAACAATGTCACTCATAGTAAATTTTGATTTTTTAAGTTTTTCAATTACACTCTGTTCATAAGGTCAATTGGCCAGGGTGGATAGAAAAAAAAAAAAAAAAAAACTCCAGTTAAGCCTGAGAAAAAAATACAAAATCTGTAGGGGTACTAGGCTAATAGACCACCCAGGAATTTTGGGCATTCTGCCTTAAGGCTTCATCTTAGAGGATTCGATGCAGTTGGTTTTGTGGCAGGCTGAGGTTTCCACTTTCATTCAAACATCACAGGTGGCTGCACAGGACTTTGATCACGTAGTGGTGGGGCAGAATACTACCACAGAAAACCAGAAAAAAACAGAGAAAAATAAAAGATTAATAAAGATTACTGGTTCATTGAAGAAACTGATAATTCTATGTATATCTAGTTTATTAAGGGTTGAACTAAAATGTAGCTATGAAAATGCAAAACAAAAAAGTTGTTCTTAAGGAGAAGAAAAAGAAGAGCAGTGACATCTGTTGATTGTGCAGCAAATTCCAGAAAGCGATTATGTGACAGGAAGAAGATGAAGAATGACAGCTCCAGCATCTGTTAAGTGTCAAGCACATGTGGTGCAGCAACCCGGTAGTATTCGCGAATGACTGAGGCTGGAATCTTAACCTTAGGAAGTCCAGAGGTCTACATGTTTCAGATGAAGTAAACATCAAAGTTGCTTTACTATAAGCAGAAACTGCAGGAGCTACTCAAACTCGCAAACTGCTAATTTCTCTTCTTGATTGTCTTGATGGTCTTTCCTGATGGCAAATCAGAGCATGTGTACTGTTGGAAACCGCTGTGCATCTTCAGCAGGTACCTCAGGGTCACAAGTGTTTCGCCCCTTGACCTGTATGCTGTGACTAAGTTAGCCCTCGCTTGCAAACAGGTCCCAACTGTGTGCTCCCATCAGCCACTACTATCTTGAGCCAGTCTCAGCTGCCATGGTTATCTCCCCTGTGACTTTCAGGGATTTAGGTTCCAAACCTGTCTTCTGTAAGAAACAGAACACTGATGTTGCTGGGAAGCCCCGGCAGCCAACTTGATGGGGGATAAGACTGCATGCCATCCTTTGACTACAGCTACTTCTATCAAATCTGGATACTTGGCCTTCTTGAATTGGTGGGAGATAGCTAGCATGTCCTCCCAGGCTACTGTTAGTTTGACCACTATGATAGTTTTCGTACTCCTGGATAGAGGAACCATGTCTGGTCGAAGTGAGGTTACTGACACCTCTTCTGGAAAAATAAGTCTCCTCTTCAAGTTGACCTGTGTATCCCAGTATGAAAGTAGTATCTAGTAGGATATCCTTTTTTCTATACACCCATCCAATATGCACCCCATTTCAGGGTTACATGAAATTCAAGCCTCACCAGCAATGGGCCCATTGCAGAAACCAACCTTGAATGCCAACACAAACAAAATATTTTTTTCCTGTGGGCATCAGTCTAACTAGATCAAAGGAAAAATAAAATTTAGAAAATGAATGGATGGTTAGATGAATGAATAGATGCAAAAACATTTTCTCATCCATTCTTAAATTGAGTCATCCCTCTATTCTTCCATTTTCCTAACTCATCTATTTTTTTCCAGGGTCCTTAGAAAAACAGTCTGAATCAGTAGCAAGAAGCTCAGTATGAAAATGAAGCCCGGAAAGGAGGCCAGTATATATTTCCACATTCCTGTCCATCCATTTTTCCATTTCCTTTATTCCATTAAACTATTATAGGGAATTAGAGCCTGTCTGAGAAGCATCAGGCTAAAGACAGGAAAAAAAATCTTAGGATGCCAGCCTAACAAAATATTATTTTTCCAGCTTACCTTCCTTCAGCTCTTCTATTCATTTTCCAGCCATGCTTGTTTCATTATGAATTAGATTAGACAGAACTTTATTTCACCCCAGGGGGAAATTTGCCAATAAGAACTAAAGAATACTTTGTATTGGCAGAATCTGGTGCAGCATGGTGAAATAACACTAATATTTTTTTTTCGTGCCATTTTTTTCAGCTATTGTTTGATCCATTCATCCATCCTTTATTTTCCTGGCAAGGTGCTGAGGAGCTAGTACCCTGCGTGGCAGCATTGGGTTAAAGGCAGGACTCAACCCTGAAAAAGGTGCCAGTCCAAAAAATGATTATCTCTTTGTGCATCTAATTTCCAAATCTGCCTATTCCATTTCAGAAATTAGAGCCTACCCTGGTAGGACCGGGTACAGTGTAGGAGACATCTCTGGATGGGACAACAGTCCAATACAATATTCTTTTACATATTAAGCACGACCACTTCAATCAAATAATAATTCTTTGCATTTACAGTATATAGCAGTTTTCTCACTACTCAAAGCACTCAGCAATTGCAGGTTAAGGGCCTTGCTTAAGGGCCCAACAGAGCAGAGTCCCTTTTGGCATTTATGGGATTTGAACCGGCAACCTTCCGATTGCCAGTGCAGATCCCTAGCCTCAGATATCAGTTTCTCCATTCATTCCTCCATATATTCATCCACTCATTTTCCAAACATGCTTATTTGATTCCAGGGTCGTGGAGCTTAATGCTAATCCTAATAGCATCAGGTTGAAATTAGGAGGCCACATTTAGAAGGCACCCCCGGCTGGTAAATTGTTATTTTTTTCTATCTATCATTCCACTTGCTTATTTCCTTATTGGGTTAATGGGAGTTAATGCTTAACCAGGCTGCCTACAATAGAAAGCAGGTTGAGTGTCCACATTTTTAGTAATGTGATTTTAGTCATTTTTGTCAGGTTTTGCATCTAAAATACGATTTGATACTTATTGCATTGTTGGAAGCTAAACACCCAGCAACCCTGAAGTGAGAGAGTAGGATTAAGAAAATGGATGGATGGAAATAAAGACAATAAGAGTTGGAGATCTACATAATTAGAATGAATGAATGCAGAGGAATAGGAAAACGGAAGAAAAAGACCTGAGACTGAATGTTGGAACAGCAAAAATAGGCAAAGCACAAAGAAAGTGAGCTTTGCAGATGGAATTGGGCAGCATACCAAGAGGCATATTTACCTTATGACTTGCTCCTGTAGGCAGGCAGTACGGTCCAGTGGTTCAGGTTGTATGTTTTATCCCCACCACTGACTCAGTACATGACTCAAAGCTAGTCACTTAACCTGTCGCTGCTGCGTGAGTCTAAAATAAAGAGTGTTTGCAGTTCACCTCAAATAATGAGATTGTGTTTGGTTACTCGGTCACTTTATCAACATTATAAACATAGCGGTGAATGTTAGCTTTCTGTAAAAGCATTTATATCTATAAAGGGGGGCAGCTACTGAGCATGTAAATGCAATAGCCTTTTCAACCAAAAAAAAAATAATTCTATTTTCCAGAGTCTGGTCTTCAGCGACTGAAAGGGAGAAGTCAGTATAACGAAGAGCAAAGCAAAACAAATAGATAGCATGATTAAAACTGCCATGACAGATTAACATTGTTACTAAAACGGAGAGTTACTGCATATGTATTTTCCAGTTATCCATTTACCCCTCAGCGGTCTTCATTTTCTAACCCATTTATTCACTTTAAGGTTGTGTGAAGCTGGTGCCAGTCCTAGCAACATGGGGTCCAATGTTGGACATGACTCGAGTTCATCGCAGGGCAATGGATGTCTAATCTAAACTAAGGGGGACTGTGTCTGATACTTTATCACATTAAGTAAATGGTGTTTGGTTGAAAAGGATAACTAAGCTTATTTTAAAAAAGAAAGCAGCCAAAGACATTTTCAGTTCATCCATCCTGAATACAAATTTATGGAAATTCGCTATGTCTTTTGTTTTGAACATTTAATTTCAAAGCTTGGCGAAGTTATCAAAGTCAAAAAATCTGTGAAGCAGATAAAAATGTAGATTTTTGTAAAGGATAACAGATTTGACACACTAAATCAGCAAAGAGACACAGATAAAGATGTTAATGTAAGACACTTCAGATGAATGTGTCCATTTTTGGACTTGGACTTTGAAAATCTTCACATAAAAGAAATGCAGTAGCTAGCACTGAATACAATATATTACACAATGAATTCATTATCTTACCAGAAGGACAGCCCACCTTGAAAATGGCCCGCAAAACAGCACTAAGTAAGCTGGGTGGATTTTATGTTAGGACCGCTTCAAGGATTTTTTTTTTCTGCTTTGAAATATTACCATCAAATGAACTTGAAGTGCTAGTCGCTTAGTTCTGCCTGTCACCAAGGTGAGCTAATGGCGCAGTTAAAAGATGTAAAAGCTTAATTGCTTGGAAATCAGTCTTCATAAATATTGTACAAAGGCGACCCAGGATCGAAATGTTTACATTGCTCTGCAAATGGACCCGCGCCAGAGATAAAAACCAGAGTGTACTTAAAAGTTGATAAGGAGCTCTGTAAAATATATTCAACGGAGCAGGCTTCATCTTTCTTACCAGAAGACATGTCTTCATTAATCTGTCTAGCTAATAAGCCTTGCATTCATTTATTTTTTTGGGTAACACTTCAAAATAGGGGCTACATTAATGTATGTATCTATTAGACAGTTGCTGTATGTATCAAGACCTTCATTCATATTTTGTTTAGTATCTTTGAGGACTTCCAAAGCAACAATGAACAAATGAAAACAGGGGCTTCCTGTAGCATATCCATTAAGGCTTTGCTCCTGTAACATTGTGTTTAACAAAGAATTTGTGTTGCACAGCCATAAGTGTCTCACAGACGCACTATGGCAAGCCCATAAAGTGCTACGATTTTTGGTACACACCTACTTTCAATAATTAATGGGAATTTCCAGAACACTATTTCAATATACACTTAATGAACACATTATTAGGAGCGCTGTACTTATGCTGGGTAGGGCCCCCTTTTGCTTTCAAAACAGCCTCAGCTTCTCATGGCATGGATTCAACAAAATGGTGGAAGCATTTCTTTGAAATTATTCACCATGTTGTCGTGATTATATCACTCAATTTCTGCAGATTTCTGAGATGCTGTGAATCTCCCGTTCTGTTACCACATTCTAAAAGTGTTCTACTAGATTCAGATCTGGTAACTGGGCCAGCCACTAAAGAACACTGAACTCTTTGTCATGTTCATGAAACCAGTTTGAGATGACCTTTGCTTTGTGACATGGTGCATTATAATGCATGAAGTAGACATTAGAAGATGAGTAAATTGTGACCAAAAATGAACTCAGATGGTCAGCAACAATACTCAAAGAGGCCATGGCATTCAACTGATAGTCGATTGTTATTAATGAACCCATAGTTTGATAAGAAAATATTCCCCACACCATTACACCACCACCACCTGTCTGGACTGTTGATGTGAAGCAGACTGGGCACATGGATTCACACTGTTAGCGCCAAACTACAACCTTAACATCCTTGTGCCCCAACAGAAACTGAAATTCATCAGACCTGGCCAAGTTTTTCCAGTCTTCAACTGCATGGTTTTGGCGATTCTGTGCCCACTACCACTTCAGCTTCCTGTTCTTGGCTGACAGGAATGGAACCTGACTTGGTCTTCTGCTGTTGTAGCCCATACACCTCAAGGTTCAATCTGTTGTGCATTCTGAGATGCTTTTCTGCTCACCACATTTGTACAGAGTGGTTGTTTGAGTTAATGTAGCCATTTTGCCAGCTCAAACCAGGCTGGCCATTCTCCTCTGACCTCTCTCATCAACAAGGAAGGCACTTTTGTCTGTCACAACTGCTGCTCACTGGATGTTTTTGGCTTTTCACACCATTCTTAGTTAAACTCTCAAGAATGTTGTGCATGTAAATCAGCACAGGAGATCAACAGTTATAAAAATACTCAAAACAGCCCGTCCAGTACCAACAATGTCGCTGGTGTTTGGTTTGAATATTAATTAAAAAGTTTCTGACCTGTATCTGCCTGATTTGTGCATTGTGCTGCTGCCATGTGATTGGCACATTGAACAACTGCATGGACAAGCAGGTGTACAACTGTTCCTAATAATTTTCTCAGTGAGTGTATATTATATGTATAATATGAGAGTGGCACAGTGACAGTCTGTGTGGTGTTTGGAGATTCTCCCCAGGATATCTACACCTCTACACTTGCCCATTATGAATGATTGTGTGTGAGTTTGTAAATGTGCTCCTTGATAGACTGGCAGCCCATTCAGGGTTCATTCATGACTTGTCCGTGGTGTTTTTGCAATAGACTCTGGTACTCCATGTCCCTGAAATGGATTAAACGGGATCAGGAAATGGATGGTTGGAATATATATTGTGCCATGAACTTAGTTTCTAGTATCTAATAATGATCAAACAAAAGAGCCCCGTACTTAGCTATGTCTTAAAGTAGTCTTACAGGTTGACACTTGGCAGTTATCTGAAGAAATCCTGACTGAGCAACCCATCTCTCGTTTCCACAAGAGACATTAGCTGTTTTTAGCTGCCTTTCTAAGGCTTCTATTTAAAAATACAATTCTTATATCTCAGTATTCTGCTCGTGCTGATTACTGCTGAACACCTTGTTGTTTCCTGCACTACTGAATGTAGATATTCTACCTGCTTGTATCCATACATACGATTACACAACTGTATGTCGTGTGGCACAGTGTTTCACTGCTTAGTGTTGCTGCCGCCTCACAGCTGCAAAAGTCTTGGTTGAGGCTTGGACACTGTCTTTGTAGAGTTTGCCTGTTCGCTTAAGAGTCTGCATGGGTTTCCTTCAAGTACTACTAGTGTTCCACCCAAATCTCAAACACATGTACCTTATGTGAATAGTCCTTTTCTGAAAGAGATTGTGAATGCAAAAGTACCCTATGATAGTCAAACTATGGGTTGGTTCCCACCTTGTGTTCCCACAGTGCTGCTGAGATAGCAACTGGCACCTCACAATGATGCAATGGATAGACAGGCCTGAAAATGATGAATGATGAAACAATTAAATACAGATGTTTGATCAACCCATATCATTTAATATTTAATTACATTTCTAAGTAAAAACAAATTAACATGATCTCCATGGAGTAAAAACATAAACATGACATAATATTTTCTTAGGAGACTGTACTTCTTTAATGTGGGTAAAGACATAAATGGCAAATGTGATGTTCTACATTGTGGTGTGCTGGGCATGTAACATCACTTAAATAGAGGCCCCAGCAAGTTAACAAGCTACTTAAAAAGGCATGCTCAGTTATGGTGCACACTTTCAACTCACAGGAGGATGTAGCAAGAGTAGCGAGTGCCATTATGAATAATACTAGACATCTTCTCTCGGACACGCTAGCATTGAGGACTTTTTTGGCAATGAATTATTTAACAGAACTGTTCCAAGAAGCACTACTGGAGCTCCTTCATAACTACAGCAATACGATTTATCACTGGGACTGTGATGACTCTTTATCTTTTGACAAGTCGGAAGTGTTCTTTTTTTACTTTCTGTTCCAATTTAGTCATTCTAGTGTGTATCTGAGAGAGGGTTTCTCTTTGTCATAATATAATAATATTTATTTATTTATTTACATATGTATGTATGTATTGTAAAAAGCAAATAAATAAAGTTCTATCTATCTACAGTTAGGTCCATAAATATTTGGACAGAGACAACTTTTTTCCAATTTTGGTTCTGTACATTCCGACAATGAATTTTAAATGAAACAACTCAGATGCAGTTGAAGCGCAGACTTTCAGCTTTAATTCAACGGGGTGAACAAAACGATTGCATAAAAATGTGAGGCAACTAAAGCATTTTTTAACACAATCCCTTCATTTCAGGGGCTCAAAAGTAATTGGACAAATTAAATAACTGGAAATAAAATGTTCATTTCTAATACTTAGTTGAAAACCCTTTGCTGGCAATGACAGCCTGAAGTCTTGAACTCATGGACATCACCAGATGCTGGGTTTCCTCCTTTTTAATGCTCTGCCAGGCCTTTACTGCAGCGGCTTTCAGTTGCTGTTTGTTTGTGGGCCTTTCTGTCTGAAGTTTAGTCTTCAACAAGTGAAATGCCTGCTCAATTGGGTTAAGATCAGGTGACTGACTTGGCCATTCAAGAATTTTCCACTTCTTTGCTTTAATAAACTCCTGGGTTGCTTTGGCTGTATGTTTTGGGTCATTGTCCATCTGTATCATGAAACGCCGCCCAATCAATTTGACTGCATTTAGCTGGATTTGAGCAGACAGTATGTCTCTGAACACCGCAGAATTCATTCGGCTGCTTCTGTCCTGTGTCACATCATCAATAAACACTAGTGTCCCAGTGCCACTGGCAGCCATGCACGTCCAAGCCATCACACTGCCTCCACTGTGTTTTACAGATGATGTGGTATGCTTTGGATAATGAGCTGTTCCACGCCTTCTCCATACTTTTTTCTTGCCATCATTCTGGTAGAGGTTGATCTTGGTTTCATCTGTCCAAAGAATATTTTTCCAGAACTGTGCTGGCTTTTTTAGATGTTCTTTAGCAAAGTCCAATCTAGCCTTTCTATTCTTGAGGCTTATGAGTGGCTTGCACCTTGCAGTGCACCCTCTGTATTTACTTTCATGCAGTCTTCTCTTTATGGTAGACTTGGATATCGATACGCCTCCCCCTGGAGAGTGTTGTTCACTTGGTTGGCTGTTGTGAAGGGGTTTCTGAGTCCCACAACTTTAGGGTATATACTATTTGACACAAAGGAGTGTTGTATTCCAGCCACTGATATTTTTCCTCTGGCTTGTCTTTATTTTCTGTTTTATTATTGTTTTTGTTAATTCTGAATCATTATTTTTCATGTTTCTTGTTTTCATGTTTTCCACTTTAAACCTGTCTAGGACGAAGCCTGCAGGTAGCAGTTGGGGAAGGCCGGCTTGAGTTGACTTTCTTCTCGGCTTGCTAATGAAGGTCTTGCTTTATGGAGCATTTAGGAGGTCTCACATCTCTTTTAATCATTTCCAAATTACAACAGGAAGGAACATTGCCATGAACTAATCATGCACACTTATCCCAGGCCACGACACATTTTCTTTTCCTCTTGGGCATGCATGCCTAATTCTAATTTGGGAAAGTCATTAATGAGCTCAGAAATCTTGACCAAGCTGAAAAACAAAGGATGGATACAAAAGTGACAGCCAAGAAGCCAGAGGAGTTGTGCTAACTCAAAATTAGCAAGTTAACAACTGTAACACAACAATAAATAAGGGGTCTATAGTGTGGTGTAAATTGGGCAAAACATAACATATGCAAATGGACATAAAAATGCAATCACAAAGTATGCTGAAAAAAGAAATCTTAAAACACACTGTCTTACAAAATCAGCAATATAAGTTAATATTGTTAGCTGATGGTCAGTTGAAGTGAAATGAAATTCTGTTAGCTACTGAAAATTTGTTGAGATCAGAAATCATGAAGCTAGAAGTAACATGAGACCGACCACTGCAAGGTGTTGATTGACATGTCTGAAAGTGGAAAATGAGAGAAATGCAGGGATATGGGACTGGAGAGCATACACTGCACATTGGGCAGAAGGAAGGAAAACTGCCATTGACTCCAGTGGAGGGATGGAGAGTAAAGGGACAAACTATTGTCCGCATTGAGTAAAATCTGAGAAATGTATTCTTAACAAAACTGGATACTAAGAATTTAACAAAACAAAACTTTTCAGGTCATGCATATTTAAAAAAAGACAGTGTAGGCTTTTATTGTTTGTCACCATTGTGTCTATATGAATCACACACACATAAAAGAGAACACTTTAACACATGAAAACTTCAGTGTGCAGTGATATCTAGATATACTGTATGCCAGAGTAGCTGATATAAAAAAGGTGTATGAGGTTATGTTCCCCTTAAGTAGACAACTAAACACAGAAATTTACTTTAGGCAATGATTGTTCATTCTTTGTGAGCATCTGTTGTTTAAACACAGCGTAGTATGGGGCTAAAAATAAGGTTTTAATATTTTGTGATAATTACTTTGAAAGAGCAACCCCTCGTGAAATAATTAAAAGGGGTAACCAGATGTACACTCAGATGTAAGTGAGCCCATCAGGCACAATATGTTCATCCATCCCTTCCTGCACTGACTATACAGAAACACATGGTCTCATATATGCTTGTTGTAAAAACTGTTGAGTGTATACTATTGCTTTAGAATAACTTGAAATGGCACATGAATGACAAAACAGGTAGATGAACAGCAATTTCTTAAACACAGCCCCAGTGTCATCTTCACTCATATGATAATGCTTTACAAATGCATTGACAGACATGAAAGGCACTATATAATAGATAGATAGATAGATAGATAGATAGATAGATAGATAGATAGATAGATAGATAGATAGATAGATAGATAGATAGATAGATAGATAGATAGATAGATAGATAGATAGATAGATAGATAGATAGATAGATAGATAGATAGATTCTTTTTTTCAAGGATTCACTAGAAAAATATCAACAGACTCTCTATCTGTTCAAAATTATGCTTTAAGAATATAAGACCTGCAAAAGTCATGTTAGCACCTATTGTTACAAAGGATCATTGCTTTCTAATTATGTTTTGTGACTGAAGGAGATTGGAAAATGAAAACCAAGTCAAATGAATAGAGAAAAGAGGACTCAGGGTCATGATATGTTCATCCGCTTTGTGATTTCAATATTATGCTTAGATAAAGGACTCCAGGTTTAAATGAAGGCTGGGTTGGCATGTTCTTCCTCTGCTCTTCTGCCATTCCTCCTGAGATTCTATTTTCTTTTTACCTCTCAAAGAAGTGATGTCAGGCTAAACATCAAATTGCCCCAATAATATTCTGGCTGTTTCTTGTCATGTAAGACTGCCCAATAACATTTCCTGAGCAAAATTAAAGCATGATAAGAATAAAGATCATTAATGTGATTTCCTGTATACATAGCAATGTAATTTTTGGAATGATTATATTTCTTTGCTTGTTTATCTGATTTTGTACTTGAATCTTCTTTATATGTTATAATGTACACATAATATTAAGATTCATATTTTTATTACCTTTGGGCATGGGGGGGGGGGGGGGAGGTGACATGGGCGGCATTTTTATACAAGTGTATTTTTTTAAAATTACAAAATAATTATACAAAAAATTAAAGTATAGATAGATAGATAGATAGATAGATAGATAGATAGATAGATAGATAGATAGATAGATAGATAGATAGATAGATAGATAGATAGATCTTTATTTGTCTGAGGGGAAAATTTGACATTTTACAGAAGCTCTTTAAAAAAATTAATACATAAATAGATAAACAAATATATACACATACACAATATGGTCTGATCACACACCAAAATGACTAAAAAGAAAGAAATATAAAAAGAAAGAAGACTTGATTTGGCAGTTCCTTTCCTAGTGAGGCATTATGCAGAATATTGCCGTTTCTATAAAGGAGTTTCAGTAACTTTTCTTTACATAAAGTATGAACCAGTTACCAAAATATTAAGTGCATAATTTATATTTTTCTTTTAAAGATTGTAAGAAATATTTTAATTTTTTATAGTTTAAAATGTTTAAGAACTGTAATTTGCACTGCTTTCCTACAGTGCAAGCTTCTGAGCATCAAAATTGTTCATACCCGCATTTCAGTAAATGATCCTGGCATCAATTTCCCCGATTTTGCACAGATCATATTGTGTATATATTGATTAAAAATTTATAAAATATGAATTTCTGAAATGTTATTATAGTGTAAGTCACAGCTACAATGTTTATTAAGTTTGCCCTGTACTTGCTTAGTTAGAAATGGCAAGTGCCTTTCAGCGTGCAGGGCAGTTAGAGAGGATTAGAGAAACACACAAGTTTTGTTTCGCATTGAATGTTGCCATCGCAAAACTCAATGAAGATGTTTGTGTCAGGCAGAAACAGTATTTGTATTGTTTTTAACAATTTTTGTATGTTTTGTTGATTTAACCTTTAATCTTTTTCATTGTTTCCAAAAACAATACTATTTATTTCTTAATATGCCCATTGTTCTGAGGATGTACTGTATTGTGGGAGTATTGTATTATAAAGCTTGTGTCACTATACCTATTTTATGTAGACTAAGTAAATATACTGTATATATCTCATGCCTAATAAATATATATAGAAGGTGAGTAAGCTGCATAAATGTGCCGTGATTAAGGAAGCATTACTAAACATAATAACGTTATTTGCCATTTACAATTTTGTGTATCTGGAATTTATTTTTTGCAAACCCCAACTACTCAGAGTTTTAGGGTCTGAGCACAGCGCCCCAAAGCACTTGCATGTCAAGGGCCTTGCTCTTGGACCCAATGGAGTAGCATTCCTTCTAGCACTGCCAGAATTTGAACTGGCAACATTCAAGTTACCAGCCTAGATCCTTTAGCCACAGAGCCACCACTCCACCCAGACGCTGGTGTTGATCTCAGGAACACATTTATCATAACCTGTTGAACTGTTCTTCTATGCAGAGGCTCTGGGTGCCAATTAGTTAGAGATATCAGAAAGTCAAGTGCACTGTAGTCTGTTTATTTTTATTTTTTGTTCCGACTAACTGCCAAAATGGAAGATTAAGACTTTTAAAATTAAAGGAAAATAAGGAGGACTTTTACAAGAAAGTGACGGAGATTTTCATGGAGAAGAATTGGCGCCTGGACTTCATTTACAAATAAAGGTAAGACCATAAACGTCTTTCAGTTTTATATAAAATGGGATCAGACTAAGAAAAACACAATCCAATATTTAAAAGTAAATTTTGACCTTAAAATAAAATATTCTTTTGTTTTTCTTGTTATTCTTTTGTTGAACAGTCTGTATTAAAATTAATTAAAGCATCACAATTAAAAGCTTTTAAAAACAACAAAATATTTCAATTAAGGTCTAAATTGAAATCCGACACACCTCTGTACTTTCATTTGTATTGAATGAGTATGAATTGTGGAATTGTAACGGCAAATTTAGAACACATGGAGGGTGCAGAGCAAATGTGCTCTCTCTTCTTTCTTTCGCCACTATAAATGTAACGTTCTTTCTTAGCCAGATATATACCTTACCTATGTGTGTGTAAAGTATGCTGATGAGATGTGAAACATAACCAGTAGTCAACGTGCATGCTGCCAACTGAATAGTGAATAAGCTACTCTTTTGGGTTCATATATTTGTAACTCTGACTCTAAAAGAGTCAGTGCCTCCCTAGCCATGAACCTCACTGCACGTCACTGCCAGCAGAATGGAACTGTTTTCATTCAATATTTTGCACATGTCATATTCATTACTGTGGCTATGAAATGTGTGGAATCTGTGACTGTATAAGCAATACTTATGATGCAACAGTCACATGATACAGGGGGAGAATATACAACCAAGAAGTTCTAAGATTATGTATTATTTGTGCAATAGTCATCCTCTTAGCTGCTCTTGTCCCAAGTGATTTATTTGGTCCTTTGGTGCTTTAGGACATTTGTTTGGATTTTTAGATGTTCACGTGACTACCTATTAATAACTTTATGTCTGAATGACCCTTTTCCTGCCTTTTGACAATCAGTTTAGTATTCTGACTTATAATTAAAAATGGCTTCAGTTAATCTCAATGCCATGCCTCTGTTTAAATCGGCTTGTTAGGATCTGGGTTTGCGCAGCTGGTTTTATTTAACAGAGTGATACGCCATTGTAACTTTTGACTTTGATCATAACTGAGTATTAGCCAGGATGTTACCCTTGGCCCATTGTATCATTTTTAATTGCTGTACAACATTAATCAGGTGTCAGAAATGGGACAGAATGTGTAATACAAATAAAATAAGGTCTGGCAGAGCCAGTTTGCTTGAGTTTTGTGTTTCATGCCTTTCCATATGTTAGGTGTTTACCAAGTGGATGTCTCCACAGAAACGACCGGGCTTGGAACAGAGCCGACCATTACTGACATTCAATTAATCCTGATGGAAATGCCAAGCTCAATGGTTTTCGCTTCAGAATCAGACTGTGCTGTCCATAGTTTCTATGAAATAATAATGGGGTTTAAAGGGGATACCAGGTAGAAAAGTGTGGTAGTGTTTCTCCAAGAATAATGGACAATGCCCCAGGGTGCTAGAGGACAACTGACCCAACAGTCGTTGGAGATATCTGACCTTCCTTGACACGAGAGGGTGAAACCAAGGAGTTTGAGCAGGAATTCCAAATACCTCCTAGCTAATAGTAAGCAGAAGATTGATTTACGTCAAGGAAATGAGGTGGGATACATGCGTATTCATTCCATGAGCATAAGGAATGGGTCTGTGTGCCTACTTTAGATAAAGCAACCCCGTCAATGACTTAAAGACCTGGACGTTGAAGGGCTGTTGAAAGATTCAGAGGTACAGATGGTTATGGATGCTGTTTATCTTGGATAAGCATTAGTCTTTATTTTATGTGGTGCTTTTATCAGTTTGCTTTACAAGAAGTAAGATCATCCATGTTCCTTTCAGCTCACAGAACAACCTATTTCATCCACTAAGCTTGTGCACAAAGACATGTCAGTGTAGATTTACAATTATTGAGGAAAAAGAAATAAAGCAGTTGTGCTGAAATAAGTCACACTGATTTAAGCTAAAGCTGTTATTTTGATGTATTAGGATCATAGGTCTTTAAGGGAACACGTGATGCTTAATTTAAAACCTTTCAGCTTTATTGGTAAATTCTGAAAGCTTTCACATTTTCCTGAATTTGTTAGCTAAAATATGGCTCCTTAATATTTCAGTTTTCTTTGGTAAGGCTGTAATCTTCTACATAAATCAGTTCTATACCTCAATCCATTCTATTCATTATTAAGCCAGAACTCCAATAATACCAGGCAGCATGAACGAAAGGTTAATGAGGTGGCCTTGAAATCCTACAGTCGTATGTTCAAATCTCTTCAATAGCTTGCAGTAAACTTTAGCAGTCTTAGCTCAAGGGAAATGGGAGATACCACATGGAGATACACCCGCAAGAATAGCTTGACAACAGTGTGCAGCAATGTGGTGGGAAAAAGTAATATTTCCATGTAAAAATATTTCAGGAAAGCCAATGTGCTTATTCTCTTCTTCAGCCTTTAGGATATTAAAGTGCATGTTATTCACCATTCCTGAAGGAATAAGAAAATTCTATAAAATTACATTTTTTTTTCTTTTTTTTAATGTATGAAAGGTAGCATATCTAAGACTATACAGTCTTATGTATTTTCATATACTGTGCATTGTAACATATTGGGAAATAATTGTATTTACTTTGACAGCATCCATTTCCAAACCTGATTAATCCAATTGAATGGTCAAGGCGAGCCAAGGACTATTCTGCAGATTTATCAATGGCCTAATTACAAGGAATATACATAAAATTAAATAAAGCCTAGTCTAGTTCAGGGTTACTGGAATAAAGCAAAACATGAACCATGGATAACAATTTAATCAGATATTGCGTTAGATTAGAGTAACAAAGCATAAGGTTACATAGAGTAGGCACTTTATCACGCATACTTAACATAAAGTGACTCAGATGTCATTATTTGCCTTAAAAAAGTCTCGATTTCATGAAGATGTGTCAAAAGTGTAGTAAAGTAATGCAGGCCTGTATTGACTACAATGTGTTTCATTGCTGCATATTAGTTTCTGATGAATAGTAGTGCATTTCAATACATCTTACAGCCACTTAATTGAATGGGGAAGGCCACAAGATTCATTTGAATTTATAGTTATGTTCCTTGAAAGATCTAGGCTTATGATATGGGTTAGGATCACTAGCCAGTTGAGGGCATTTTCTAGCTCTTATTTTCTAAAATTGATTGATTTCCATTTCTCTGACTTTCAATCTATTATTTTTCTGGATTTTGTTAATGGCTACTCTGTTGTAATGTTACTGTGATGATTGTTGTGAGTTTTCCTTAATAAAATAATACATAAGAAATGTCATTTTATCTAATCTTTACTGGACAACCTAATGCCAGCCATCTTTGTGAACTTCTGCTTAATTTGCTTCCGACATTTTCCAAAATTATAACTTTTCTTTTGAAGATCATATTCTGCTTTAATGTGCTCCCACTGATGTTTTTTTGCTTGTATATTTATTTTTGGATTCTCAGCACTGTGATGTTTCACCCGGGCTGACTAACAGCAACTTAATTAGATGGGAGTTTAAAGTACCATATGCTTGCAAGGTTAGATGAGTGAAGCAAGTCCTTGTTGGCTCAACTAAGCGTTGTTTGTCAAAATTTGTGTAATTTTCTCCCATTTATTTATGCAAATAGTACATTGTGCAACTTCTCTGAGACAATATTTCAGATTTGTTCATACAGCGTTCGGTGTCTTTTTTTTTCCAAAGTATAATCTTGTTTGTACATTGTCACAAGAATGACAAACAGACATTGGAAAGGTTTGGGGCAGCCACCCGTATAATATTTCTCGGCTGCAAAATCGATCAAAAATTACAGACATGTTCACACGACTGAGTTCAAAACAGAACTGACTTGCTGCCTTAAAATGGCAGCCTTTAAATGCAAGTAGATGAAGTGATGTCATCAGGGCTTGAACTGGCAGTGACGTCATTGGTTGCCCCAGAACCGGGCGGGACTTCCTGGGAATGGTCTGTAAGGAACTGAGAGAATGAATCAGTGCACTTCGCCACCCCCTTTTATTCAAGCCCTTTAGTTGTCCCCTAAGCGCGCGTGTGTGACAACATCATGATTTATTTTGTCTTTTGTCCTTTTCAACTTTTTAACTTATTTGATTCTTGCCTGTTTAACAAGCACGTTATATAGCCCTGCTTCTGTTAATATGGTCTCTTGTGAAACTAACCCTGTCTGACTGATCACTCTGTTGGATCTCTCCAAAATGAGATTATTAAAAAATCCTTTTCCCTCTCTCCCTCACTCTTTTTCTAAATGATCTTATTCTGAGCATGTCTCTGCCAGTTAACCCTTTTAATTTTTTTTAAGTTACAGTAAAAGCATTTTTAGAATTGTTCATGATATTATGGGTGGGGGTTGATTTGTTTGTATGGAATATTATTTGACTTTAATAAAATCAATAAAATGCTTTAAAAAAAAAAAGAATTGTTCATGATATGCTGGTTCTTTTTCTCTCATTTAAAGAACGTACACTACCAGTCAAAAGTCTGGTCACACTCTGAAATTTTGATGTTTTTAATAGAAATTGATACCTTATTTCATCAAGGTACAATTAAACTTATAGCGTTTCTCGTGGCTATTACTGCTTGAATGGCAGGTATGGCCCCATTTTCAGCAGCCATTCCTTTAGTGCTGTAATAATAAATTCCCATAGCTTATCCTTAGTTAGTCCAGATAGATAGATAGATAGATAGATAGATAGATAGATAGATAGATAGATAGATAGATAGATAGATAGATAGATAGATAGATAGATAGATAGATAGATAGATAGATAGATAGATAGATAGATAGATAGATAGATAGATAGATAGATAGATGTTTCTGTTTATGCAGTGCATTCGTGTACTTGTTTATTTGAACATTCGTACTAAACAGGGTTGCCCAGGTGGCTCCCCAAAAATTACCTTGGGACTTTGTCAGATTACTCGGGTGATTACAAAAGATGAATTTTATTTGTCCTGATGGTGAAATTAAAGCTTTACAGATGCTTTAGGAAAAAAAGAATACATACTTCAATTTTATAACAAGCAAACAACAATCCCCAAATACACACATAAGAACTTCTGGTTTGAATAACAGATGTTAGTTTTCATATGGCTAGACATAAGCCCTATTTTCACCAGAAATCAGATGTTCAATGGCATCCAAATGTTGCTCTATACTGCTCATATTAAAGAACCCAAGATGTGCATCACAAAAGTGTGTGACACTGCATTCTATTCTACATTATGGACATCCTGCATGATGAATTCATGGTTTTTATAAAATACTGGACCTATTATCAGCAGTAATAATCCCAATAATCTGATATTTTACCGATCCATTACATTCTAATATATCTCTTCCAGATTGTTACATTTTGTTTTTGCCAACAGGAGTGGAGCCTCGGTTGCATGGTTGTCTGCCATTCATATAAATAATTGTGATGACGTTACTACAAGTTAGGTTTTCTGATTTGCTTCCGTCAGTACCACTGCTGTAGGCCTGACTCTACCTCTCTGTTATACTCCAGAAGTTATGCTTTCCTTCTTTGGGACATAACATGAATATTTTTAGATGGTGGCTCATTCTTCACATTCATGTTACACTGTGCATAAAACCCCCAGCAGGGTTTCTATTCTCATACACTCATGTCACTAACAAAATCATTTTAATTTTTCATTGTAGCCCCTTTCTCTCTGAAGTACAAATGATGTGATCCTATGGCTTCCATCTACTTGCTTTAAATAGCTTTGCCTGCACATAATGTATGATGTTATCACAGATTGAACTGACAATTATGAGCAAACTGCAGATGTTCCTCAAAAAAGGACGCTCAGTTTCTTAATAATATAAAAAGATTGAATTTTTAATTTCCTTTTACATGAAGACTGGATGCTTGAAGGTGATTATTTTCCCATATATCACATATCAATATAACATGATAGGGCAAGCATTGCACTTTTCTTCATGCTTAGTATTATCCTGCAACTGCAGACTCTGAAATGCAAATCACTTGTATATTGTGGGATATTGCTAAATTACTGTGTATTGTGGGATACATTTTTTGTTTTTTACTTTATGTATCCAATACTTCAAGTTCATTTCTGTATGGACACTAACTTTACTTTCCTAAACAGCATCTGGCTGATCCTAATTGGTGTCTCCATAACCAAGATTTACCCCAACTAATATATTATGTCGATCTCATTGTGGCATTTCAGCATTACCAAAATATTATAAAAAGTGTATTTTAATGAATAATGCTATTCTTTTTATTGCACCAAAGTTAACGTATAAGTGATAACTGACAATATATAAAATCCACATATGCTCTCTCTCCTTTTGTTCTGTTATTCTGTTATTAGTGGCTAAGCGAGTTTTCTGTTTTCTCGGAGGTGGAGCCCTTACCCCGACTCCACCTCTCACTTCCGGGCCGGACAGACACACACACTTCCACGCGTAGATGTTCATATATAAGAATCGAAGGTACCACAAAACACAGAGTGATGTGTGAGGTAGGTTCATGGCTTCCTACAGTGAAACTACATTCAACGTGCTGTTCATCAAATATTGTGGCAACAGTTTATTCTTTCGTTTTGCATTGTCTTTATTCATTCTTCATTTCATTAATGTGTCTAGCTATATTGCAGTACTAAAAGGAATGGTCTCCAAATCTCCCATGCCCCTAATAGGTATATACATTACTTATAGTAATGTAGTAATCAAAATAATTCCCCTTAAAGGTAGCATTGTAGAGAGACAGGAACGTTATTCAAACACTGCAAACAAACATTTGTCTCTTTTTCAAAAGTTTAAACTGTGCTCCATGACAAGACAGAGATGACAGTTCAGTCTCACAATTAAAAGAATGCAAACATATCTTCCTCTTCAAAGGAGCAAAAAAATCAATAGGGCTGTTTGGCTTGTAAGTATGCGAAGCACCGCGGCACAAAGCTGTTGAAGGCGGCAGCTCACACCCCCTCCGTCAGGAGCAGAGTGAGAGTGAGAGAGAGAGAGACAGATAAAAAAATCAATACGTGCCCTTTGAGCTTTTAAGTATGCGAAGCACCATACAGCATACTTAAAAGCTGCACACAGAAGGTAGCAAGGTGAAGATAATCTTTCAGCATTTTTAGACGAGCGTCCGTATCGTCTAGGTGTGCGAACAGCCCCCCTGCTCACACCCCCTACGTCAGGATCACAGATAGTCAGCGCAAGAGAGAGAGAAAGAAAAGTAAGTTGGGTAGCTTCTCAGCCATCTGCCAATAGCGTCCCTTGTATGAAATCAACTGGGCAAACCAACTGAGGAAGCATGTACCAGAAATTAAAAGACCCATTGTCCGCAGAAATCCGCGAACCAGCAAAAAATCCGCGATATATATTTAAATATGCTTACATATAAAATCCGCGATGGAGTGAAGCCGCGAAAGGCGAAGCGCGATATAGCGAGGGATTACTGTATAATTCAGCTAAGGATAATGTGGAGATTACATATTGTCACTGTGATCTAATCATTTGCCTTTGGGTGTTCACGTGTTCTTCCACATCCCAAAGATATGCAGGTTTAGGTAACATTATAACAATGAGTTGGCTGTCATGTTTCAGGCAGGGTGTATCCCCTGGTTCATGTTTATTTTACTTTTCTATGTTTCTATGTTTTCTTTGTTTATTTTAAAGTATTGTTTTTCAGATTTTTTTATACTTATACATTTTTGTTCAATTTGATTATTATCTTCCTACCTATGTATTGCACATTCTTCTGTGTCCCTTGTGTTTTGTGGGTGTGTCTTTTGAACAGTGCTTTTATAGTAAATATAGTTCTTCTGATCTTTTAATTTATTTTCTTCTGTCTGTAGTTCTCAGCTCTGGATTTCATATAGTGATTTGATTGCTCTTCCTATTTCCTTTTTAAGGAAAAACCTTTTTTGCTTCATGTTTGACTTTTGCCCTATTTTGCCCTATGAAATAAATATCTTTATTTAGACATATTTCAAATTGGACTCCCAAGGCTGAGGTTTTACACTTTCCCTTGTGGGGTATTTTAATATATATATATATATATATATATATATATATATATATATATATATATATATATATATATATATATATATATATATATATATATACATATGTTACGGCCAAAACCCGAAATTGGCCAAAGCGGGAAATGTCCGGCCAAATTGGGAAATGGCCAATGTCGCTGTAAATTGACCGGCCAATGTCCGATCTTTTCATCGATTTCGGGATTTGGCCAGCCAGTTTGCGAAATGGCATGGGGCGATTGGCCAAAGTCGGAAGGAAAAAGGCATGAGCAGCGATTTGTTGCGCACTTAGTAGTGCAATTGCGTTGAGTGTATCCTTGGCGACTCATGTTCAGAAAGCGGACGCCACTTGGTTGTTTCACAATAATTAAGATTAGGTATATAAGTAGATTTCACATTTCTGTTATCATTTTAGCAATAAAATAGTGACTTAACATCAGGGACCTATTTTATTGACCTTAAGGTCAGTGTTTGGGCGAGGGCAAGGCCGTCTCAAGTGGCGTCCGCTTTGCTGAACAAGACCCGCCTTGAGCAGTTTCTCGTGCAGAATGGAAAACTCACTTCTGAATCTGCATCTGAAAATTTTTAAGCATCTTCACACCTTGAGCGGACAGTCTTACATCAGCACATCGGATTTTGACCAGGGAGTTCTTGGCCCTTCGTGAAATGGCTGGCCAAAGTAGCATATATGCTGGTCATTTCTAGTACTTCGGACTTTGGCCACACCTCACGGCCAAAATGCGAAATGGCCGGTCAATTCGGGAACTGGCTGAACTTCGGGTTTTGGCCGTAACATATATATATATATATATATATATATATATATATATAAACATTAGGTATTTGAGTACTTTAAAAGCCTTTTCCCCATTTTTGGGGCTTAAATAGGCCAAAGCCTACCATTAGAGTTTGGGGTCAGACTGTCCAGGGTGAAGCTGATTTTTGGGCAGGCTAGGGAGGGACTTGGCCCCTGGTTTATGGGTATTTTACAAGGCCTCACAACCATTTACTATATTTTTGTGCATTCTCTCATAACAATGTGCTTGGGAGATTGAATGTTGGGTGAGAGAATGGGTGTAGTCTGTCATGGACTCGTTCCTGAAACAATGTTGGTTCCTTCATTTTGATTGATGTTGCAAGAGTAGGATCCATGCCTTTATAACTTTGTTCTGAAATAAATGTGCTTGGAAAATCAAAGAATAAGTGTGCCCAGCAATAAACTGGTGTCCCTTCCAATGTAGTTTCCCACATTGTGCCTGATGCTTCTGGAATAGATTGGCTCCTTGTGATTTGGCATGGAAAGGAGCCATTTCATAAAATGAATAAATCAATAAGTGTCAAAGTCATCAAGCATACCTATCCAAGATTGGTTACTACTTTATAATGATGGCTGCCAACATATGCTCATGCGATAGATGAAGTGGGTTTAGAAAAATTAATGGATTTAATCTGATGCTGGAGAAATTCTGTGCCTACAACTAACCGATAAAAATCACCTTTCATGATTTGCAAACATTTAAACACATGAACAGTACACAAAAATTGTACAGATGGCAAGACATTTACAACCCATTTCACAAAACGCATTATATGTGGATTAACCGCATTGTCTCGTGCCTAGTAGGGGGGATGCAAAAATGTGCCTTCTACTGCAATAAAAATAAAACTTGACAGGTTTCCTGAGTTTGAGGAAACAATGGGATTTCTTTTTTTCCAAAAGGTGAAAATTATGCAAATGCACAATAATTAATGAAGTCATTAGCTACAAATGGTCTAATTAAAAGGTCACTGCCATGTTATACATCATTCATTCCCAACACTGTAATCTACATAAATGAACACAAGAATTATTTTTCATGGGCGCACAATAAAACTGGAATTATGTGTAAGTCATGCTGGCCATTATTTTAAAAGGATGTAATCGCAGCCACCACACGTACTTGTATTAGTCAAGTGAGGAAAGAAAGTCGGTGTGGAATTTCTAACTAGTGGTAAAAACTTTTTACAAAGCACTTATTTATAAATCCACTTCAAAAATATTATGGGGCTTATTTTGAGTGACAGATATGGTAGATGGAAGCTTCTGAAAAAGCTGCTTTCAGTTTATAATAGACCAATTCTATTTAAATGTAGTGTATGTTGACGGCATAGTTAAAATGCAGAAGAACTTTAATAGCTTGTAAAAAGTGTGTTCAGTGTGTACTGACATTCATTTTTCAAACAGCAGCATTTTTTGTAAGGTTGGCACTACTTTAAGAGTGGGAAAGTGTTATAAAATTGATGCACCCCGTCTGGATTTAAATCAGTGCCAAATGCCAGACGTTAGAAGCAGGTATCCAAGTTTTTTTTTATAGCCTGCCAAATTTTTTTTTTTTTTTTTTTTTGCTTGCATTCTTGTTACTCCTCCACCCTCCTCCCACGTGAAGTAAACAAAATAATGGCTTTTCTTGTAACAATAAAGTGGATTGTTATTTTTGTATGAATAAAAATATCTTTTTGTTGATTCCATTTTGTGTAAGAGGACTTGAGATTTTAAACTTTTGTGTGTGCTTTGTAAGAAAAATCAGTCAGCCCTAATGGTGGGTTGAGAATTGCCTAAGGGAGTATATTCTCTATTTATTTCCAGTCCTAATTAAACACAATGTCTAATATTAAATTTGAAGAACAAAGCTAGGTTTTCTTAACCCTGAGTTGTCATATAAAGAATAAACATAATTTTGTTATATAATCTCGCCATAATGTTAACTTTTTATCAATTTTGTTTTTTGTTCTTGCAGTAAACATACCAGTCATCCATGAATTTTAAGTGCACATAAAATAGCAGGTTAAGAATAGTCTATTGAAGCAACAATGGATACTCGACAAGAGGCCTTTATAGATGCAAAGTGGGTGCAACATGGGCACACATTCACACTGGGAAATAAATGAGATTCAAATCACTACAACATCAATAACTGCTGTACCTTAAGAAACTATCTTATGTATTTAAAGTATATCTTCAATTCATAAAATAAGTATACAGTAATCCCTCGCTATATCGCGCTTCGCCTTTCGTGGCTTCACTCCATCGCGGATTTTATATGTAAGCATATTTAAATATATATCGCGGATTTTTTGCTGGTTCGCGGATTTCTGCGGACAATGGGTCTTTTAATTTCTGGTACATGCTTCCTCAGTTGGTTTGCCCAGTTGATTTCATACAAGGGACGCTATTGGCAGATGGCTGAGAAGCTACCCAACTTACTTTTCTCCCTCTCTCTCTTGCGCTGAGTTTCTCTGATCCTGACGTAGGGGGATTGAGCAGGGGGGCTGTTCGCAAACCTAGACGATACGGACGCTCGTCTAAAAATGCTGAAAGATTATCTTCACGTTGCTACCTTCTGTGCAAGCTGCATTCTGAAGTGACATGCTGCAAGGTGCTTCCCATACTTCAAAGCTCAAAGGGCACGTATTGATTTTTCACTGTTTGTTTTTATCTATCTCTCTCTCTCTCTCTCTCTCTCTCTCCCTGCTACTGACGGAGGGGGTGTGAGCTGCCGCCTTCAACAGCTTTGTGCCGCGGTGCTTCGCATACTTAAAAGCCAAACAGCTCTATTGATTTGTTTGCTTTCCTCTCTGTTTCCTTTGAAGAGGAAGATATGTTTGCATTCTTTTAAGTGTGAGACGGAACTGTCATCTCTGTCTTGTCATGGAGCACAGTTTAAACTTTTGAAAAAGAGACAAATGTTTGTTTGCAGTGTTTGAATAACGTTCCTGTCTCTCTACAACCTCCTGTGTTTCTGTGCAAATCTGTGACCCAAGCATGACAATATAAAAATAACCATATAAACATATGGTTTCTACTTCGCGGATTTTCTTATTTCGCGGGTGGCTCTGGAACACAACCCCCATGATGGAGGAGGGATTACTGTACACCTCCAAATATAATTGGACAATTAGCAGTCTGTGAATCTAACTTAAAACTACTCCCTGAAGACATATGGCAAGGGCAGTCATTGAAATTGCCTGTCTGTGTTTGAATAGATGGGAAAGATAGACAAGAGAAAGCAAAAGGAAAAGACAGGACTAATTTTGTAACCTAACAGCATGATTGTGTGTCCAACCCCACTGGGGCTAAACAAAAAGGGTCATGGTAGAATGGTAGAGGGAATTCAAACATGTCTGCCTCTTCTCTAGTCTTGAAACCATCAACCCAGAAGGATTCTTTGACACTAGGTCTTCCCCGCACATGCTTTCATTCTCTGCCATGTCTAATTCTAAAAAGTGCATTCAGAGTCTGACACAACACAACAGCTTGTGGGAATGAAGATTTGCTTTACTTTATATTTGTATAATAACAACACTGGCAACTACCCGAACTACACAACCCACACCCATCAATTAAACAGGGATTTCTATCCCAGTCTTTTTCTGCGAATTTGTGTGATTAGTAACAAAAACTACACAGAAAAGAATCATGTTTTCTTTTCTAGCCTTGCAGTGCAGTATTAGATAGACGTAAATTAGCAAATTGGCAAAAATACACAGGCTGCTTTCTCATGTACTTTCTTGGACTAATTGTCATACGTTTGCCTCTCCACAACTTCCCTGGACAATCAATGCCTGATTAATGAATTAGTGGAACAGTTTACATCTGTTTTTTCTGTCAATGTTTTCTTTTTAATGATGTTCACATCAAACATTTTATAAAAAAATGTCCTGTTCTAACCTAACCTGAATCCATTCATAGAATAACTTAATTATATTTGAAGGCAATACTTTATGAACCAAATATTCACATTTTCATTTTAGATATGTAAAATTTGCTTAAAAATAACAGAATCTACTAGTTTATTGTTTAGCAGCAGTTTACAGTAATAACTGTATCCACACATTCACAAACCTATGGTGACAATAAGCACAATTAAAATGGTATATTTAAATTACAATTAAAATATGACTACATTGGTATATGCTAATCTGTGTATAAGAAAATAAAAAGTGCATTCGACTAAACTTAAAAAAATTGTTGTAGTCAACAACTTACATATTTATCGTCATTACAAGATTATTGCAAAGTAGCAAATATCTAAGCTGCAGATCCCAAGTGTGCCTCTAAATAACTATAAGGCTCTTGACAATAACTGAGTATTATCAGAAGCTGGAAAACGTGTAGCACCATGTTTTTGTTCTCTTCATAACTGGATAAACGATAAAACTGGATGCAAGATTAAACTTCAGTTTAATGGTTTAATGGTTTTGGGTTTAATGGAAACAAAATTATGTTTTTTGTTAATTGTATGCATTGTACAGAAGCATGTCTCTAGTTATCTGTAGATGAATTGATTGTGCTGACTTGCAACGTAAGTGATATGGATTCATCTTGGCATTACAACATTAATACAACAATGCAACATCAGGTAATTATGTAAGTTGTGATGGTTCTTGGTTCTTTAAATGGTTTCTACACTTTAATTCTCAAATATTTTATTTATATTACAGACCTTTCAAATTCATTACTTTGTAGCATAGAACTTGTGCTTTTTAGAACATATACAGTTTATAAGCAGTTTACAAGCTTCTGAATAATGATTTCAGACAATTTTTTAGGTTGATTGCAAAGCCAATAATGTTCTGTTTTCTTTCATCATATCTTTATCTGCAAATCTATGACCTCTTCCTATTCTCAATGCGATTTCCTCTGTTATTGTTCTTCTGGTCCTAGCCACTACCTGTTCTGCCAAAAATTGTGAGACAGAAAATAATTTAGAATTGAACTAGAAGATAAAATGTGGACAAGAAACCCAGCAAAGATTCATAACCAGAAAGTTAAACACATGCAGTATTAGAAAGGATTCTGTTGTCATAAAACTTAATAAAAAGTACAACAATCCCTTATTTTTCACTCTGCAAACTCAGATGATTATTAAGTGTTTATTGTGACCTTTGTCACAGGAGGATGGGGGTGGTACCCAGCCCGGGACGCCCAGGAGGACCGGAGGAGGGCTTACGCCTCCCCCAGACCACGTGGGGGCGACCGCCCTGGTGGCTTTGGGGACCACGGGAACAGAGCTTTGAAGTTCAACCCTTTAGGGGCCCATAATCACTGCCAGGGGGTGCCCCAATGGCTATGGAGCCCTGGCCCTCAGCACTTCCGCCACACCCGGAAGTGCTGGGGGAGAGAAGACCAGGGACACCTGGAGTGCTTCCGAGTGCACAGCCGGTACTTCTGCCACACTCCCTCCATTCGATGGGTGGAGTCAGGAGGACGAGAGATGAAATCTTAGAGGAGAGGAGTGGAGGAGGACCAGAGAAACAGAGGCATTGTGAGGCATGGACTTTGGGGGAGTTTTGGAGGTTGTGTGCACTTTTGTAAATATTAGTAATGTATAATAAACGTGTGGTGGGTGATTATATGATGTCTGCCTATCTGTGTCTGGGCCATACTCCACACCATTATACCCATGACTCTGTGATGTCAGGGCTGATTACCATTTCTTTAGCTAGTAGTGAGGTAGCAACTGCTCCAGAGACAAACAAAAAGGCATCAAAAAGATACACAACTGAATTAAATACATTTTAGTCAGGAGAACCGTTTTCAGAACTGTAATCCACATGTTCCAAAATCTAAAATAAATCTGAAAATATCCTCCCAAGTACTACAAGAAAGTCAAATAAAATTAGAAATGAAAAAATAAATCATAACACTTTGCTTCTCTGATATTGACAGCCATCTCAAGTAGTCTACATCCGTCATGCTATTCCAACCTATTTTAAACATTTCTATTCACTCAAACACACTTTGGCAAAGTAAAGCATTGTCTCTATACTGAACACATAAAAAGGTGGGAATTTCAGCACCTATAATACCTTCTGTCACAAAAAATTATACAACACTTCTGTCTTGTCAAATGAACATTCAGCCTTCTTTACTGCTTGGTAGCAATCTAACAGTAAGTACTGAATCAAAGGTTGTAGCAATGTTGTGAATTGTCACTAGGCTTTCTCACAAAATTACTTTGAAAAATTATGTTTTGAAAAGCCTTCTTATAGAAAACATTCATTTTAAACCCACTTAGTCCAGTTTATGGTCACATGAGCCATAATCTACCCAATGTGCATCAAGCTCAAGGTAGGATCTAGCATTGAATGAGTAGTGAGTCCATCATTGGGTGTACTCACACACACTCACAGTGGGTCAATTTAAAGTTCCTAATTAATCTAACATACATGTTTTAAGTGTATGGGAGTAAAACAAGAGTATTCAGTGAAAAACGTAGACCAACACAAAAAGAACGAGTAAAATCCACAAAGGATGTGGTGGGCCCAAGATTCGAGTCTAGTGTTATGAAGTGGTTAGGTTGCAGCACTGACCAGTTTTCTGTTGTGCCACCTCAGTTATCATTCATCTAGTCATAAATGTTTTAGGCAGAAAACTATTAAGATGGGTGTCCAAGACGTCAAAATTTTGGGGTCCCGCAGGGATAGCATTTAAGGACTAAAGATGGCAGTATAAAATAAGAAAAGAATTGTTGTTTCACAGTCACATTAAACACCTGAGATCCATTCTCTCTGATGGTGGTCTTGCAAGTAAGAACGCCTTACTGATGATTTGGGGTAAATTAAAGTGATTGGAAGCAGAGTTGTGAGAGATTGTTTGCCTTTAGTTTAGTTTTTAAATTGAAGTGAGTGAAACTGCATGTGTGAGGGATGAGGATCCCTCCCCTTTAGATCTGAGGATAAAATGGAAGATGAGTAAGTTAATGCATCCTTCTCTCCTTGTACCTTCAAAATTCTTTCATATAAGGAGCATTCTTTGCCTGCACATTTTACGCGGGTTTGTAGTGGTTCTAAAAATAATGGGATGTTTTCAGAAGCAACTTACCTATTTAGTTTTTCCTCTCGTATAAAATTGGGAAAGTTACAAATTTTTTCTTTCTGACACAAAATTCACAGCATGTATGAAAACAATATCTTTTGTCAATAATAGTAAATGGCTTTGTCTCCTTTTTACTTGATACATGTTGATTGTGATGGCACTAACGAAATACTATTCTTTTGAGGATCATTTGATACTGGATGTTAGTAAAATTTTATCCCATTCATCTCATCTTACCATCTGAAACTTGTTCTCCTGATGAGGGAAATTTTCTAAAGTACAACAAAACCAGTCGGTTCATTGGTTAAATCATTAATTTGTTCAATCCCACATTATGTATAAAAAAAAATGATCCGCACCTTAAGGAAAATCATTTATAATAATTATGTCTTTGTCTTTTGTCTGTTCTTAGTGTGATTACTTTCTTTATAGATACAGTAATACGTATGTCCAAAAGAGCCAAGGTTATGTGGAGTCAGCTTTTTGTGGGGTCTTACCGTAAATGTTTAGTTTAGTTCTCCAAGGACTTTTTATAAGATACCATTTATTGAGCAGCTATGCAATTAGAGAACTGAATAATTCTTGTTGACCTTCTGGGAAGATATTAAGTATCAGTTATATGAACTTTAGGATGATTGGTCTTAGCCGTTTAATGGCAAAGAGTTAATTCTGTGTTTTTGTCCATTCATGTATGTGCTCTCCAGTCCCTCGTTCTTTCCCATATACAGTTATCAAAAGCATAAGCTTTCTGGCCACAGACTGAGCCACTGCCTGACTCATTACAGTGTTGCTTTCTACTCTTGCAAATATTAATTACTTCGAACCGATTACTAAAACTCCAAAGAGCTGGCGAGCACAACTTTAATAGCCTAGGAGCCTCTGGGAGTCTGCAAAAGTCTAAGCAGTCAGATCAAGAGAGTTCTCCATCTTTTACACATTGCGAAATGGTGCTTGAAGGCACATTTAATATGGAATTAATAAAGACTTGACATTGTATTCATTTTGCATGATGGAAGTAAAATTAAAGTGATTGTGTTCCAATATCTAGGCTGATAATATCATTCTTTGACTGATATAAATTACATATAAAAAACTAAATTAAAACGACAGAAAGCCAGCAATCATTAGTGTCCTCCCTTCATCAAAAGAAGTTCTGTTAAACCTTAGGGAAGTGGATTGTCTGAATCTGGACTAAACATAAAGTCAGGCAACCATTATTTTTTTCCCATTTGAATTTAAAAAATGTTCCTAATTGCGATAAGAGCCCAGTCTACTCATATAAACAAACACACTGAAAACAATTAATATTTTATGCAAAGTAATATCACACAAGAGACATTGTACACAGAACTGTATTTAATAGCCTTAACAGATGCAAAATTTAGTCCAACATCCAGCTCCTGCTTCAAGTGTAGACTAGGAGAGCAAATCCCTTTTATTATAATACAATTATTAACGCCTGCCAAATGGTTTATACCCCTGAAGCCACCTGACAGACATTAGGAAGATTTAGGGAAAGTAGGGAAGCTGAAGGACTCCTATCAAACAGACTTCCAGACGAAATGTACTTGTCCCCAAAATGACAGCAGCAGTAGGTCATATGGATGGTGAGGTGCAGACTGCCACGCTTTCCTGTCTTGTATAATTGCTCACCTGTTTTCACTTCTTCTCCACATTTTGAGACATCACGTCAGTTTAACAGCATTGTTTTTGTCCTCTACCACTTCCAATTTAATACAAAAAAATTGACTTTTTTGTTAAGGTTAATTTATAAATCTCCATTGCTGTGCTGCTTGATTCTTTACCTATAAACAAAATTGTCATATCTCATATTTTCTGGATACTATGAGTCATTATTGAATTTTACCTGAAAAATGCTTTCAACTTGCAAGCCACTGCCATTAGGCACTAATTGACTTGTAATTAGACTCGGTTAAGCACAAGGACAAAATAGAAAACTGTAAAGAAATAGAGGCAAAAAAGCAAAAAACATCATTAATTCTGAAGCATTTTTAGCTTTTCTCTGAGCTTGTTAAGTAGGGCATTTTATAATTTGTTGCACACTCTGTGTAAATCATATAAAATATTCACCTCTCCCTTTGTCTGTTCGCAATGCACTTTTATTATAACATCTAAATCAACCCTGTAGACCTATAGGCCCATCACTTTTGAAAGTTAACATTTGCAATCTGAGGGTAGCCAGGGGTTTGGGGGAATGGCTTTGATAGTTTGAGTGTACTCAGAAATAACAAATGGTTCAGAAACATGATGATTACAGTAATAAAATGTGTTTAATTTGATAAACAGCATTATATTTCTTTCAACTTAAACATATGTAGCTATTGCAGAAATGTGTTTAATTTGATGAACAGCATTATATTTCTTTCATCTTAAACATACACAGCTATTGCATTTGCAAGTCAATGACTATATATTAATTCCATTCTTATAAAATTGTTTGCTTGTATTAATAATAATGAGCAGAGCTCATGTTACATTCTAATTAGAAAATGTCCACTGCATGAAGTGCTCTCTACAGTAATTTTGTGTAATTTTAGTCACTGTAATTTTAATTGTTAAAGCCAAAAGAGAAATGGGGGTATAAAAAAGCAGAAATGCCTGCCAACAAGGACACAGGGGGCTATAAATAGCAAAGAGCAAAGACCCACCAGAAAGCAGAAATATGTTTCTCCTGAAATTGTCTCACAACTGTAAAATATTAAATCATGACAATTACTTGTGTTACTTACCCATGATTACTCTTATGTGCAGGACGTTTCACATATACATGGTCACACTTAATGCTGGTGAGACTATTGGGTCAAATGATTTCATGGGTTCATGAGGGATGGAAAGGGTGTTGCACGTTTACAATCACTTCTGCCTTTGTGATGAAACAGAGTCTCTGGAGTTATTGTGAGTGGTGAAAGGACCAGGAGATAATAACGTGAACCAGACTCATAGTCAGTGCCAGGAAAGATCAAAATCAGGAGATAAAAAATGTATTGAGTAACCAAAGCGCTGTGGCAAACCAAAAATCAAAGGCAAAGAATAGATTGAAAATCAAATTAACCTAGCACTTGACCTACTTAAAAATTAAACTAAAAAACTGAAGGATAATTTTGACTGGGTCCTCCCTGTGTGGAGTTTGCATGTTCTCCCCGTGTCTGCGTGGGTTTTCTCCGGGTGCTCCGGTTTCCTCCCACAGTCCAAAGACAAGCAGGTTAGGTGCATTGGCAATCCTAAATTGTTCCTAGTGCGTGCTTGGCGTGTGTGTGTGTTTGTGTGAGCGCTCTGTGGTGGGCTGGCGCCCTGCCCAGGGTTTGTTTCCTGCCTTACGCCCTGTGTTGGCTGGGATTGGCTCCAGCAGACCCCCGTGACCCAGTAGTTAGGATATAGCGGGTTGGATAATGGATGGATGGATAATTTCGACTTGCGTTGCGGCCGTATTTACTCCAGAACTTCTGCTTATGGCACAGTGGTAGCGCTGCTGCTTTGCAGTAAGGAGATTGTGGGTTTGCTTCCTTGTGTGGAAAGTGCTTTGCATTGTAAGAAGAGTGCTACATAAATGTAAAGAATTATTTCTTATTACTATATTATACATGCAATGATTGTGGACACACTACCTGTAATTGTCATCACGTAAATATTAAATGGCAAAAATAAGAATAAATTCAAATTACGTCCAAACAAGGTCCAAACAATAAGAACTATGACAAATAATGTGCATTATGACGCCCTTAGAGTGGGTGAGAACACTGATGCCATGTCTGCTCTTGCTATAACCCCAACTTTTTCAGCCCGTGAAAGATAACAAACTTTAAAGATAGGCAGTCAATATCATTTAATGGCAGAGCAGCTTACAGAATGAACAGCTCATCAGTACTCTTACCACTGCATATACAAGCATTTTCTTTGCCGAGCCTATTAGGTGATCATTCTGCCACTTCTATCAGACCTATTTAAAAGGGCCATAGAGGTCAGTGTTTGGACATTTACAGCAAGTCTGTTTCTTGTCAGCAATCAGGAAGTAGCCAAGCCAGAAGAAGACCTGTGACCCTTGGTAAATTCTGCCCTTTGTCTCTCATTCTGTGGCCACTGGAAGATATAAAGCACTATGACCCATATTTTATCATCAACAGAGTTCATAAGCATATCTCATGAGACTGAAACTAGTGTGTTTATAAAGTAGTAGTAGTATACAAATATATATGTACAGTATATGTGTATGTATGTATAATGCCACAAGGCAGTGCAGGATTTACGTATAAGCTACACAGGCTATAGCTTAGGGCCCCCGCCTTCTTGGGGGCCCCCAAAACAAATTGTCAGAGTGAGCAATTGTCATATATACTTAAATATACTACAGCATTATTTGTCCCAATCAGGCCCGGCCTTAGGCATAGGCGAAGTAGGCGACCACCTAGGGCCCCGGCGTCCGGGGGGCCCCGGATCGACTCCTTGGTCTAATTTTCACGCATTTCACAGAGCTTCCAGGGGGGCTCTGCCCCCCTCAGGGGGCCCCTGGACCCCCCTTTCGCCTAGGGCCCCATAATACCTAAGACCAGGCCTGCCACAAGGGCAAATGAAAAGGCCAGAAGATAAACAGGAGTTGAAGTAAAGCAAAGACTGTAGCCTGGAGGACAGGAGAATGAAATGACAAACCTCACATTCCAACCTTATGGTCTAAACATGAAGAAATGAGAAAAACCATAAATTACAAAAAAACAATTAGAAATTGTGTTTGAGAACTACACTTACTTTGACAATTAATTTACTTCAGTAAGCAAACTTTACACCATGACGCTAATGTCACTTCATTTGTGACCTATGATGTAGTCACTAGCAACCCACATGCCAACCAGTAAATAACCTATGCAAAATAGCAATTCCTGTGTAAAAACTAAAAAGCATTGCTGAATAACGTAAATACAAGTAAATAACAATTACTTTAAAACCACTCTAGATAAGAAATTTAACATCAGGAATTGCTTCACTGTCATTTTGACTTTGACTCCACATATTAGTGAATGGGTTAGGCCTTCAAAAAGCACAGAGAACAGATCTCACCCAAGGCAAGCTTGACCCACCTCTTGGGGAACCACCTACATAACACAAGGAACATAAACACATTTAAAGAAGAAGGTCATAAAAATTTAAAAACAATAACACATTAAATACATCGAGTAAATTGTAAATGAACAGAACACTAGTAACAAAAACGATCCTACTAAATAATTCAAACTGGAAAATGAACTAAAAAGAAAAAGAATATGAACATAATCTAGGAAAAGAACCTTGGCCAAAACATAACAATTGACATCAAAATTGTTTATAAACAATTAAATCCTGACGAAAAGAAGCCAATAATGACAATATGAATATGATGGTGGGTTACACAGGCCTATAAATGGCTTACCCATGGCAATTTATGATCACAATGAGAGTTGTACTTTAATAGAAAACATACACTGGTGACTGTAAAAACTCTTCAACAATTATCGCAGGTAATGAAAGGACACCAAAGAGTTGAAGGTCCATTTTGATAGATGATATGCTCAACAATGTTTATTGAAAACATGTCAGAGTGAGAATGAGTGTATTGAGGAGTGGCAATATGCAAGTAAAACTCTTCCCATTTGATCAAGAATAAACAGAGTAGAACTCACCAATGCTAGCACATACAATGTACTGTAGAGGGACTGCAATTCTCATACGCCTTTACAATGGAGATGGGCAGGTGGTCCCAGCTCTTGGGGAACCACCCACATAACACAAGGAACATAAAGACATTTAAAGAAGAAGGAGATAAAAATTTTAAATAATAACACATCAAATACATCGAGTAAATTGTAAATGAACAGAACACTAGTAACAAAAACAATCCTACTAAATAATTCAAACTGGAAAATGAACTAAAAACTAGGAAAAGAACTTTGGCCAAAACATAACAGTTGACATCAAAATTCTTTATAAACAAGTAAATCCTGACGAAAAGAAGCCAATAATGATAATATGAATATGATGGTGGGATACACAGGTCTATAAAAGGCTTACCCACAGCAATTTATGATCACAATGAGAGCTGTACTTTGATAGAAAAACCTACATTGGTGACTGTAAAAACTCTTCAACAATTATCGCAGGTAATGAATGGACACCAAAGAGATGAAGGTCAAATTGATAGACGATATGCTCAACATGTTTATTCAGAAAATGTCATAGTGAGAATGAATGTATTGAGGAATGGCAATATGCAAGTAAAACTCTTGCCATTTGACAGACAGTAACAAATTGACTCAAACATGTCAACAGTGGGAGAGTTTAGAAATTTCTAAGAGCAACTACCTTGAATTTATGAATGCCAAAACACTTGCAAGCGTCATAGGGAAATCTGGTCTTGTGTCTCTTCTCTTCCTGAGCCCCATTGTTCTTGGGGCCAGGATTGTTGGGACAAAGTCTTGACTGACAGGGTGGTAGTGTTTTGAGAGAGATGAAGACAGCGGTAAGGAGAAGTATTTAATGTTTAATACTCCGATAACTGTATGCGAATATGGAAAGGTTAGTGCACCAACCTAGCAAGAGGCAAGAAAACCAGATTCAATGGAGGCATTAGGTTTTACTGTGAGTTCCATTTTATTTGATACTTATTTAATTCATTTTTATCATCTTTTGTTTTAGTGTTGTAGACATTTCTTAAGGCTACTTCTTCCTAAAACAGAAAAGAGAGAGTAAACTCCAAAACATTATCAAAAATAGTAGTTGAATTATTCAAAACAGCAAAGAAAAGAATGAGTAAATGGCCATTCCAAAAATTATGGAAAAAAATAATAGAACCAAATCAAGTTCTAATGTAGTGGACTGGCGCCCCATCCTTGGCTAGATTCCTTTGTTATGTTCAGTGCTGCCAGGATAATAACCTGTTCTAAATCCACTGAACATATTACACCTATTCTCTCTCAATTTCACTGGCTCCCTGTTAACTACAGAATACAATACAAAATACTGCTCTTAACATTTAAAGCTCTCCACAACCTTGCTCCTCCCTACCTCACTGATCTCCTCCAGATTTACACTCCCTCTCGCTTACTCAGATCCTCATCTGCAGCTCTACTTTCTGTACCACACATCAAACTCAGTTCTATGGGAGCTCGAGCATCTCTCATAGTGCTCCCCAACTCTGGAATTCTCTTCCCTCTCATATTCGTCAGCTTGATTCAATAGCACAGTTTAAAACTACTCTCAAAACTTATCTTTTCAAGCTGGCATATCAATTGTGAATTCTACTGTACACTGTTACTGCCTGTCATATTTGTTTGTTTACTAATTACTGCTTTGTGATTTATCATTTTCTTGTTTTATCTATATATATAAAATCCCTATGTGCGTCCAGGTGTCCATGTGTGGGTGTCTTCTGATGAAGGGCGCATGCGCAGGGCACGGTGCGACGCGCGATATTACTGTCAGAGAAAGTTAGAGGCGTTTTACGGAAATACAAACCAGTATTACTGCGAGAGGAAATTAAAGGTACACAATACAGTGACGCATATTACAGCCACATACAAGCCAGTATTACTGTCAGAGGAGATTAAAGGCATATTACCGACGCGTACGCCTGTATTACCGCCAGAGAAAATTAAAGGTATATTACGGACGTACAAGCCAGCGGACGTATAAGACGGTATCCTTCAATAAGGGCGCGCACAAAAAGGCAAAGCCCTTATTCGCCGCGCTCAATTGAGGTCGCCTTTTTGTGCGCGCCCTTATTGAATAGAGCCGTACAAGACAGTATTACTGTCACAGAAAATTAAAGGCACACAATACACGGCGGCAGCCCACGAAAAATGGTCAGCTCAGCAAGTAAACATCAACAAAAGAAAGGCTGAAAGAAAGAAAAATACGACCAACAAAAAGAATGAGGTCAAAGTCCCTTGCCATTTAATATACACTATTCCTACTAATGTTTATGCACTACTGTTCTAGCGCCCGTTATTGTAACGAGCTAAATGACTAGTATTTTAATAATTGTTGTTTAACTTTATTGTATGGTGACCTTGAGTGATAAGAAAGGCGCCTATTAAATAAAATGTATTATTATTATTATTAGTGCTATTGTGACATGCACGAATCTGCACTTCATAAGAGGAATGGATGGATAAAACAGACCATGGTGCCTTAATGTTTGCCCAAGTGAGGTTCTTAGATTTTCAAGTAATGAGTGCTTAATCTTGTTAGGGATGAATTCCCAGCCAAGAATTACACTGTAAAATTATATTGGTAGAGAACACAGCACACCCAAATGTGTGCGCGCATTTTCATGGCAGGGTGTTATACAATTTGGCATTACCTTTAAACTAGCTGTGAATCATATTCTAGCAATGGTAAAGGAAAGGAACAAAGAGAACACGTTTTTACTTCTGCAAGCCTGATATTTGTTGTGTCAGGCCAAGGTAAAAAGGTGAATGCCTGCTTCTTTCTACAACAGCATTTTTTTATAATCTTTCTACAAAGATAGATTTCTCTTGGAATTCATTTTTTTGCTTTTCAGTCATTTATTCTACTTTGAGAAATTACAGTAACTGGGAAAGTACTCCCTGGAGAAAACAAATGCATAGGGCAGACATTCTTTTTTGCCTCACCTGTAACCCTTAACCACATAGATTTATCAAAATTGTCCCTTGAAGTTTCTTAATTTCCTCAGTAATCACTAATTCTCTCATAGTGCTCCTCAACTCTGGAATTCTCTTCCCTCTCATATTTGTCATGTGGGGTGGTGGCTCTGAGGCTAGGGATCTGTACTGGCAATCGAAAGGTTGCCGGTTCAAATCCCGTAAATGCCAATAGGGACTCTGCTCTGTTGGGCCCTTGAGCAAGACCCTTAACCTGCAATTGCTAAGTGCTTTGAGTAGTGAGAAAAGCGCTATATAAATGCAAAGTATTATTATTAATTCATCTAATTGAGACCATTTAACTGCATTTTTTAATACTAGAAACCTGCCTAGTTCTAAGTCCTCAAAGATCATTATTAACACTGACACAGTAGAAGAGTTAGTTGTTGAATAAACCACTATGTGGTTAACACATAACATATCATTATTCTCAAATCAGCTTAAAACAGCTAAGAGTCACAAGGAGCAGAACCTGCAGTGTGTTTAGAAAGTTCTTCACTTTCTGTATACTTTATTGTGTTGTGGGCTTCATTTTAAATGGATACATTTTCTATTTCTCCCATCAATATACACTCAATAATCCATAATGACAAAGTGAAAACATGTTTTCAAGAAGGTTAAAAATCCAAAACTGAAATTTCTTATTTATATAAGTATTGAGACCCTTTGCTGTGGTACTTCAAACTGTGGCAAGATGCATCCTGTCTTGAGATGTGTCTAAAACTTGATTGGAGTTCACTTGTTGCAAATTGAATTTATTTGATGTAGTTTAGAAATGTACACACATATAAGGCCCCACAATTCACACTGCCACCTAAACTGAGTAACTGAGGAAGAAGGGCCTTTGTCAAGAAGGTGACTAAGAACTACTGTAAATGGACACTCTAACAGAAGTTTTCTGCTAAAATGGGGGAACCTGTTAGAAGTATGGGCATCTCAGCAGCACTCCATCATTTAGGTGGAAACCATTCTTGAGTAAAGGGTACAGTATATGACAGCCCACTTGGAGTTTGCCAAATGGCATTAAAAACACTCTGAGAGCATGAGGAAAAACATTTGGTGGTCTGATGAGACAGAAATTGAATGTAGAACTCCAAACCTGCAGCCAAATACAAGAAGTATATGGGAGAAATATCAGAAACCCTAGACATAAACCTGTGCAAACAAGAAAACATGTAAAATCTACAAATACAGACTCAGACGGACACATGTTTGAAACCTTATACTTCTGAGGTAATAGTACTAAGCACTGTGCCTCCATGCTTGATATCTATGGATTTGAGACAAAAATATCAGCTTTAAAGCAAAGTAAGATCCAAATGTAAAAAAAGCAATCCTGGCAATTCATGAGTCTGAGATCACATCTTTGAATACCCAAATAATAGCAATTTAAATGAAATAAGCTGATTCGGAAGATATTGCAAGAAGGGACGTGGTTATATTTGGTCTTTCTTAAGAAACAGAAGCATGTGCTTTCTTGATCATTATCTACTGTATTGTGATGAAATTTGAAAATAACCCATGGTCCGCTGGCTTTCACTTCTTCAAAGCACTCACCTTACTCAAGTTACACACTCAAACAGGCAGAAAATTATACAGGTACAGTAGCTACTAAGAAATGGAATTACTACTACTGTACTACTAATAATAATAGTAATAATAGAGTGCATAGAGTATTTCCCTGAATTCTTTCATGATATGATATGAGAAGATAACTGTTTGACCTGGTTAGTCAGGAAAGGCAAGACAGCAGGCATACACATTTTCCTGCTTTCTCCCTGTTCACATGACGATTAGGCTGCGCTCATCTTTTTAGATGCTCACATGTTGTACAAATAACATCAGCTTCAATGGGACTTTCCCCTCTTGTGGATGACAACCAGTCTTAGGTAACTTGCAGCTGTCAAAGTGCTGCTTCAGTGAACATACATATTCACTTATTTCATTAATATAATTTTTTTATATCAAAAGAAAAATATTTTTTTGTTTACAGATATAAGTGTGATTGGGAGATCTCCACTCAGTATTTACAGCCCTTTCTATGTGAAAATGTTAACTGTGGATTGTTTAGTCTCTTTTTCTGGTTCCTAAACACGGGTGTTTTCCAGCTCTGTTACAATGTGCTCTGTTATTTTAGTCCCTTGGGACTGCTTTCATAATTCAAATATATAATTTCCTCTTTCTAATATAAAGTTTTTTTTCTAATTTATTGTGCCACCAATAATTCCTATGTTAAAGATGTACAGTTGTTTGTATGTCCTTCACCTATTGCTTCTACTTGGCACTCTGATTCTAAATTATGAAATTTCTTTTCTGTCTTTTGGTTGAATCTTATTGGACACTTGTAAAAGGTCATATACCCTTTGGCATAAAAACGTTCTTTATTCTTAGTAACACAGCAGTGAAAATACTCCTACTGTCAAAGTGGAAGAAGCTTGAGTAGGTGAGCCCATGCCACTGGTACATTTGCTTTGATAACCTCTTTTACCTGGAGCTGTCCACAGTTAGATTTAGCAATGTCTTTAGTAATTTAGCCATTAGTCAAGGAAGTAGTAAAACAGAATATTATAACTTCGGGATAGGTTCACAAATATCTATAATAATAACAACGGGTGTTGCTTTAGAATTAGTATTTAGGTTTCAACCTTCTCTTTTTTAGACATAATGTTCCTATCGTCTTTTGTTATTCTGTTTTACCTCATATGGTCCACAATGGGGAGATAGGTGGGTTTAGGATAATATTCAAAGCCAGTAGTGCAAAGGCTTAAACATCTATACTTATTGAGTCAATACAATTTTGAGAACTTTAACATTTTGTATATGAATATATTATTAGATCGATAGATATTACATAATAAAGTAGTTAACCCTGCACTGCACATGATGTGTCCTGATTCTACAATGTATTGAAGAAGCATCAGCTAATTGAAAAGAATTACCCAGGGCATGGGGCATGAACATCTACATGCATGACACCCCACGGGCCTACCATTTTGAAGGAATAGGCAGTACATTCATCTTAATCACTGCTGCTTTTTAGTTTCAGGATTAACCAAATAAATCCCAATAAATTACATCCTTGGTAGAAATTTTGCCTAAAGGAATAAAATTTGCATGGACATTAATGTAAAACCACCAACAAAAACAATCACTCTATGGACTACCACCTAACTACAGTGAAAACGATTATAATGAGATGAAAGTTGACTAATTTACCTCTTATGAGTCACATTAAATAAATAAAAGTAGATAATGAAATGAAATTGTAAATGGTTAATCAAACAATCACAGTGAAGTTCTTATTTCAGGCTGACAAGTAGTGGAGGTGTTATTGTGGGAAAACAATCTCTTTTTTGAGAATTTATTGTTGTGGTGTGATTACTACTGACTATGGACTAACTGCTGCGAGCTGCGTTCATGGTTGGCAGCATCCGAGTTCACTTAATGAAAATGAATTTTTCTACTTTGATGTCCACTTCAGTACACGCACATGTGTAATATATTTGCTTGTACAGAACTTGCTCTACATGAATACACAGCAAACATTGAGTCATGTTGCAAGATACAACATGAATAATGCACACCACACTGTAGTAAGGTAGCACATAGAACAAATTTAATATCTGATTGATACGGAAGTATGTGACATACTTTGCTACGCAGCAGAACACTGCCATTGATTAACACTTTCTTACTTACCCAATAAAACTGTTGCATTGATTGACACTTACATACCTACCCAGTAGAACTCTCAAGTTGATTGATATGGAGGGACCTACCCAGTAAAAATCTTGTGTACACATATGGATTAGATCTACTGATAATACACACACACAAATTATACAGAATACACAAGTGTTAAACTTATGGGTATATTGTACCTTTTACAAGGACTGACCTAGCAGATTTAGCCCAGTTGATTTCCTCTTCCACTGTCAGACCTAAAGAAATTCAGTGAACTCACTTCAGATTCCAGCTTTATCCAGCTTTGCTTAAGAGGAAGCCAGTTATTAAGTAGTGTTGCCCCCCAGAACCCTTACTCTTTTTATGTGTTGTTGCCTCTTGCTTTACAACAGCAATAAAGGTTGTGGAAGGTAGCCTCGGACACAAACAGGCAGACACCGGAAGTCCCGAACACACACGTTTATTTACAATGTGTTTATTTACACAGTGCTCCTGCACTAAAAGTCCAGGCCTCTTTCTGGTCCTTCTTCCACCGTGTCTACTCCTCTCCTCCGAGCTTTGTCTTCTTCCTCCCGACTCCGGCTTTCTCACTTGAGGGAGGCGGCCTCTTTTATAATCACCCAGACATGCTCCAGGTGCTCTCTGATGAGCTTCCGGCGGCACTTCCTGGTGTGGCGGAAGTGCTGGCGTCCAGGGCTCCACAACTGTCCGGGCCCCCCTGGCGGTGGTCCTCCTGTGGTCCAGGGGAGGTATTGTCTCTCTCCCGGTCTTTCCAGGCGTCCCAGCTGGGCATGGGTCCCGGCCGTCCCCCACAAAGTACATAAATGTATAAATAAACAAATAACTAAATATGTGAAACGTATTTAAAATGAATATGTTCATATGGAAGAAAAACATAATCTAGCCAGCGGACATGTTGTAAAGTGTGACTTGGACAATGATTATTATTTTGGGGTTGTTCTTTATTTCTTAAGCCTCTTAAACATTGAGACCTACTGCAAATCATCTTCCTGGCATTATTGAAACCCTAACTAGCAAAGTGAAATGTTACCAACTGTTAAAAAAACATACATTTGAAGCGTAAGATTGGAAAAGCTACTTCAAATAATTTACTGCACTTTGTGTTTATTCATTATGATTGAAGCCATTCTTCAGCCAATTCTTCATTCTGCAGGTATTTTACTTTATAGAGACGCAGCCAGAATTAATGAGCAATGAAAAGGAATAATGCCTTTGATGAAGGATGGCTGGAATGCAACTATGTAAAATGTTTTCAGATGTATTGCAAGTGAGGTCTTGGTAGAGAGGTTTGTGGTTTTATAAAAAGGGCATAGGTAATTCCTTGAGGTGTAACAAAGAAGCCATTTATTTTCACTAATTCTTCTAAATCTGTGAAGTGCTGCAGACATTGCTGTCTTCTGGATGTGATCCTCCATCTCTTTAATTTTGTCATGGTGGTGATTTGGTTGCTGTCCACATTCTTACCCACAGCAGGTCATTTTGCTTGGTTACTTAGTTTGGGTGGATGGCCAACTATAGGTGTATCTGTAATTTGGTTAGACAAATAATTAGCACTTTAATAAAAATAAATTTTATTCTGTATTGGGTTGAATTTTGAAACACACTGCTATAAATGATTTTGGGAGCAATAGGGCAAGCCTTGAAGACAAAAATGGTTGTGGTATTACTCATTCATCCATCTATGTTCTGAGCCCATTTAATTGAATTCAGGATCATGGGATTCTAATGTCTATCCCATCCTATTGGTGGACAAGAAGGCAGGAACCAACCCTGGAAGGGGTACCAATTTAATACAGGGCATTCTCACACACTCACACCCATACTCACCAATGCAAGGATTACCTCTTGTTCCCAGTTAAACTAAACTGTATATTTTGAGATGCAGGAAGAAAACTGGAGTAACAACCCTACTCAGACCAGTAACAGGATGAATTTCCACCTAAGCCAATTACCACCCATAGCATTATGATCACATTAATTTAAGAGGAAATACCGTAAGCAAATAGGTTTGCATTAACAATTATTTTAGGGTTCAAAATTACCACTTTTTTTGAAATGTAACATACACTGAAGTAAAGCCATGCCATGGCTTGCTCCAAGTACTCCTGTTGATAAGGCTGCTATAACTTACACATGGCACAGAGCTGTGTTATTGAGCTAATCTTGGGGGCTCAGAAATTCTAAGCTTATCCTGTAATTCCTTTGATATGAAGTTTAGATTTTTCTGTTATAATCTTGACTACCCCAGGCCTAAGTAATTCAATGGTATTCTTTTTACTTTAACCCTTGCATACATGGGACATCCAGCAAACACTATTACATACCTGGATCTTTAGAGACCCAGTATATATATACAAGCCACAAATAGCCATAACTGTGAAAACTTTACTAAGTACTTTATCCCTGACCCCTATACATCTTTATAAAGTAATTTTTAATATTTTAATATTTAAAGACCCTAAATAATTGCAAATTACACAGTCATATTGTGTTACTTAGCACAATAATCAAATACCACAGTTTCATTTTTATGATCACTGTAACATGGTTCCTGGCACACACTGTAGCAATTAATTGTCTTGTAATCCTGTAATACTAACCATGTGGTTTTCCTTCTGTGTTTTTTGTCCACTTTTGGTTCTTCAAGAAACTCTTTGCACATTCACCTTCACCCCCCTCCTCCTCATCTGAGCTCTGCCCCTCTACAATTCCCTGCCCAGAACATTCAGTATCTTGTGGAATCAGAAGTATCATATCACTCTGCACTGCCCCACTCTGTGTTGTTCTTTGTCGCCCTGCTTCATGCCTCCGACTACAAAGTCAAAGTCAAAGTGACCTTTATTGTCATCTCAACCATATACAAGCATACAGGTCGACGAAATTGTGACGCTCAGGGTCCACAGTGTAACAACATGACGTGCAAATAATAAATTAAAAATTGAATTCAAATTTTAATTTAAAATTTAAAAATGAAAACACAAACAAGACAAGACATTATGCAAAGATAGGACAAAGAAGTAGCAGCAATATTGATGTGTAAGATATGAAATATATTAAATAAATAATAGATATAGATAATATAGAAATTATCAGTGTTTGATAATAGTTGTTTAAGACATGTGTAAACAATGACAGGTCAGAATGTTTCACAGCAGAAGAATATCAAGATTGTCAAAATACTTAAAGGTCAGTATGAGATTTTCAGTTCTTCTCTACATGCACACTTGTCTTTGCAAGAAAGTGGCTTGCGTGTATAAAAGTTCTGTTTTTAGAAGTGGTTGAGGACGTGTGGAAGGTCCCGGGGGCAGCCTGGTGTTAAGGAGTCTAATAGCTTGGGGGTAAAAACTCTCCTGCAGCCTGGCAGATCTGGCTTTGATGCTGCAGTATCTTCTCTTGGATGGCAGAAGTGTGAAAAGTCCATATGAGGGGTGTAAGGGGTCCTGTACAATGCTGCAGGCCTTGCGGAGACTGCGTTTGTAAAATATGTCCTGTAGTGAAGGGAGAAGCACCCCAATAATGTTTTCTGCTGTCTTCACTATCCTTTGCAGGTGCTTGTGGTCGGATATGTTGCAGTTGCCATACCAGACAGTGATGCAGTTGGTCAGAACACTCTCAATGGTGCCTCTATAGAACATGGTGAGGATGGAAGGGGGAAGACTTGCTCGCTTCAGTCGCCTCAGGAAGTGTAGTCTCTGCTGGGCTTTCTTGATTAGTGATGAGGTGTTATGTGTCCACATAAGTTCCTCAGTTATGTGCACACCGAGGAACTTGGTACTCCTAACAGTCTCCACATCTAAACTGTTGATGCTGAGTGGGATGTGGGCAGGACGTGATTTTCTGAAGTCCACAATTTTCTATTTTGTCTTGTCGACATTGAGAGATAGATTGTTGTCTTCACACCATGCAGACAGCCGATCCACCTCATCTCTGTATGATGTTTCATCATCCCTGCTTATCAGTCCCAGCACCGTTGTATCATCCACAAACTTGATGATGTGGTTGGTGTTGCATGTGGTTGTGCAGTCGTGAGTCAGCAGGGTGAAGAGCAGTGGACTAAGCATGCAGCCCTGCGGCGCTCCAGTGATCAGTGTGATGATGCTGGAAGTGGTGCAGCTCATCCAAACTGACTGGGGCCTCTCTGTCAAGAAGTTCAGGATCCAATTGCAGAGGGTGGTGTTCAGGCTCAACCTACTCTGTTTTACAACCAGCTTTTGAGGGATGATTGTGTTGAAGGCAGAGCTAAAGTCTATGAATAGCATCCTGACATATGTGTCTTTTTATCCAGATGTGTCAGAGAGAGGTGAAGGGCAGAGCATATGGCATCCTCAGTTGACCTGTTTGAGCGGTATGCAAACTGAAGAGGGTCAAGGGAGGCAGGGAGATTAGTCTTTATGTGTGACATGACTAACCTTTCGAAGCACTTTATTATGATTGGCGTGAGTGCAACTGGTCGGTAGTCATTCAAGCATGTCACTAATGACTTCTTCGGCACTGTTATGATGGTGGTCGACTTGAAGCATGCTGGGATTGACGACTGGCTCAGAGATGTGTTGAAGATGTCTGTGAGGACACCAGCCAGTTGACTGGCACATTCTTTGAGCACACGACCAGGTATGTTGTCAGGTCCTGCAGCCTTACGTGGATTGACTCTGGATAGAGTCCTCTTCACGTCATTTATGGAGAGACAGAGTACCTGGAAGAAGATACTTGTGATCTGCCATTAATGACAGGACTCCTTCAAGGACTTGCTGTGCTGATAAGGGTTGCAGCATTTCTTTTCTTATAATACCTACAATAAAAAGCAACAAGGTAGAAATGCAGTTGTAGTGAACTTAAATCGATATATAGAATCTTCTTCTTCTTTCGGCTGCTCCCGTTTGGGGGTTGTCACAGCGGATCATCTTCTTCCATAAAATCGAGATATAGAATGAAATCCCCAAAAAAGCATGTTTTGTTTACAAACATGTAAAAACAGCAACCCTGTGCCTTTTAGGCGAATAACTAAAATAATTTTAAACAATTTTGGCATATTGTTGGTAACAAATTGTTGCAGATAAATAAATAAGGCATACCTCTGTAATTGCATCCACACTATATCATATGACCACAGCATGAGAACTGTAAACAAGACATCATAGGTTGCTAGTGATTGCATGTATACAAGGTGTGGTAGAAATCAAATACTGTGGAAGAAATCATACATATTAATTAAAGAAAGAAACTTATCCTCTACTATCCTCTGCTAGGACAAGTTTGATAAAAACCTCTTTGAGTCAGAAAAATGGCAGGAGAAAACTTGTTCATTGCATCTTTTATTTACTCACACAGCAAATGCTGAAGAGGGAGCATTCATTACAGCAGTCTGTTACAAAATGATCAGAATGGTCAAAATAATAAGTGCCAAGGTTCATTTTATAAACAACTGACTTTACATAACAGTGCTACACATCACCTGACATGTACTCTAAATTGGTTTGTTGGCTTACACATCCAGATAACTTAGTAAATAAAAGTTTATTTTAACATGCTTTTGTTCTTCTTATATCTTTTAAGTTTAACCATCTCCCTTGAAATTTCTGTGTATGTGACAACTGTCCAGTCTTGTTGTTTACAGGATATCTGTTGAATTTTTAATCATCTCCTTGTACATTTTATGATATGCCTGAACAGGTTTCTCACATTTAATAATCCTTTTATACTTCTAAGATAGATGCTATATTTGTATATGGAAAGCATACCAAAATACGTAACTATTGTTACCTACAAATTATTCTCTCACAAAGGGTTAATGTACTTGTATATGCTAGATCTATAAGCTATGTTCTCCCCGTGTCTGTGTGGGTTTCCTCCGGGCACTCCGGTTTCCTCCCACAGTCCAAAGACATGCAGGTTAGGTGGATTGGCGATTCTAAATTGTCCCTAGTGTGTGCTTGGTGTGTGGGTGTGTTTGTGTGTGTTCCGCGGTGGATTGGCACCCTGCCCGGGATTGGTTCCTGCCTTGTGCCCTGTGTTGGCTGGGATTGGCTCCAGCAGACCCCCGTGACCCTGTGTTCGGATTCAGCGGGTTGGAAAATGGATGGTTGGATGGATGATCTCGATAACTACAAAACACAATCTGTTTGTTTGTTCTTTATTTACATCTTTGTTTTTCAAACCACAGGTACTTTTCACTCTAAGTTAGGTCCTACCAAATAACTTTCGGCCTTAACACCCAGAGGATCAGGGTGGTAGCTTGGAATCTGAGAGAGTGACAAGAAATAGTGGTGTCATGGTTAACAACCTTGCTTGTTAAACAAAAAAAGTCTGGGTTTGATTTCAACCCATTACACTTTCTTTAGTCAGGCATTTCCCTCACTATTTTTCTCATGGCTCCAAGATTCTGCTGTTGTGGCCATATTGTCATCAGAGTTGTTTGTTGCAATTTGGGATTGCAAAGTAATCTCCCACCATTATACCAGCATTGCAACCTGCCTGCCTTGGTTTATTTGTTGTAATGTAAGGTAGTTTTTTGACATATAACCCACTGCCCAGTGTAACCGAAAATAATTGAGGGTCCTCCAACACAGCAGTTAGCAGCAGAGAAGGCCTGCCTGAGAAACATTGAGTCCTATTGTCTATTTCTATAGGAAGGAATGATAGGTCGCAGTAGAAAGGAAAATTTGTGACACCAACCTGGATGCGAAAAAGTCCAAAACAAAATCATGCCTCTTTGGAAACAAATAAGTAGCCTCTCGGGCACAACAACAAAGTATCCGGCTCTTGGCCATCAAATAAGGGTCATTCACTGGAGCTCTGTCAGTGGGGGTCACTCCAAGTGCAAGTGACACCTGTTTCTGCCAGCTGTGCTTCTTATAACACATGAGCCGAAAAGGATGGGACTAAGTGTCCTCAGGTTCTCTGTGCTATGGGGAGAGAAGGAGAAGAAAATGTTAGTGACAGTGCCCCCTCTTGCCCCATGGATTATTACATACTTTGATTGCACCCATGAGGAGATTTCTACGATGTGCATGTGTGAGTTGCAGGTAACCTGAAAATTGTTATTTTGGGCTTCTGTGACTGTAGTGTAGTGAGGGTTTAAGATTTAAGATTATTTAAAGAAGAAAACATAAAATGTGCTTCCTCAGCTGCATTGAACACAGACAAATATGAAACACAGAGACAACAGAATAAAAGTTACCCACAATTTTTGAAATATTTACATTAATTTAAATGTAATGCTTTGTAAACAGTTTTATTACCTCCAGTCTTTCTTATTAAAAAGCCATATGACACTGGGAAGAAGGAATCTGTAGAATATTTTGAGTGGTTCTTTAAAGTGACTATCCTCCCTGAATTACTGAAGGCAAGCTCTGAATGTAATTTCCAGTTTCTTCATCACTGCCCCTGACACACACTTACCAAATCATCCACATTAGGTCCAGTAATTTTGGCTGCATGTTTAGCAACCTCCTGGAGCTTTTTCAAATTTTGATTTGTCAGACCACTAAACCAGGCAATGAAGTTGAAAGTGATGGCCGGCTGGATCACACTGCAAAAAAAGGACAACATGAGATCCCTGTCCACTATAAATAGTTTGAGTGTATGGAGGAGAGAGAATAAAAGGAGAAAGAAAGCAAAAGAAAGAAAGGGAAATAAGTTGGAGTGTTCTGGGAGTGTTAGATTAGAAGATAAGCTACCCCAGCTTGGACAGATAGGATATTTTTTGTCTCGGTTTAATTTGATATTTTATTCTTGCTATACACACCTCTTGTGGCTTTTCTAAATGAACAGTGTCATTTAATTGTTAACTGAAAGCAGAGGCTGTATTTTAGTGAAAAAATTCTACTTCAATGTGGATTGAGTATTAATGATGAAGGCGTACATGAAATGTGATTTTTATGATCCATTCAGCATTTTACTGCAATAATGTGGTGCATAATAAGTCAGTATGATGGAAAGAAAATGTTGTCAGCTAAAGATGGTTTCTAGGAGGATTTATAAGGCAAAAACTTAGTCAAAAGGAAACAGCACTTAGAACACAGCCTGTTTTCCGCTTTAGCAGTTTAATGCAATGGCACTTTGTCATTCTTCACATTTCAAGGATAAGTATGATCAGATTTACTCTTCACACATTATTTAAAATGCAATGCTTATATTTAGCTGCATATGCTTTTTAAATATCCAATAGGTCTGTCTGTGTCTCTTTACATTTAGTAAAAGCGAGGACCAGTCAGTCATATTTAGTTAAAAAAAGGAAGAAAGGAAAGCAAAGCAAAGCCACACAGGAAGAATTTTCATAAAGGAATTTGCCTAGGGATGCTTAAAATAAAAACCACAGACTCCTGGTTGGTTTAGGAAATCAGCTCCCAGCTCTGTACCAAATTTATGAGCACAGTCCAACAAGTGCACCTGGACAAAGACATTAAAATACTAAGGTTTAATGTCAGCAGGGAAGGAGACAGCCGCAGAAAAGTGGCAAATAAAAGAGGTCACTATTAATTACTTCAAGCTGGAGAAAGGAGGTCAAGCAATGCATAGCTAAACACAGCTAGAAATTAATATCTTGCTTTGAACAGAGGTGAGGAAATATAGCTTTAATGTATCCTGAAAATTGGGCAGTAATACACACGAGGTTAAATGTCAGTTTTATTAGGGAACGTTAACTTAAAAATAGTTTCAAACCAGAAGAGAAAAGAATCATATATCATGGCCTACTTGCCAGAGAGGCCACAGAAATTCTGAAACACCTACCATCTGGCATTAGAGAAGGGAAGCTACCAGGATTCATGGATGTTTGTTCTTAGGATGAATTGCAGGTATCTTTATTCATAATGTATATGCAGAAATGAACAACCCCGCCACCATCTACTATATATATTAAAACACTACTGTTTGTGTGTGTGTGTGCGTGTGTGTGTGCGCGTGCATGTGCGTGCGTGTGTGTGTGTGTGTGTGTGTGTGTGTGTGTGTGCTGATTAGTCAGTTTGGCTCTGGTCTGATTGTTTAGTTTGGCTTTGGTGATGCAACTGACAGAGGAAGTGCTGGGCATGACAGGTTGAGACACACAATTGTGAATTTCCCATTGGGATTAATAAAGTATCTATCTATCCATCTACAAGCAGGAGTAAAGGCATAGGAGGCGCACTAAAAATCACCTTCAAAGATAAGAAGTATTCTCAAGAACAGGAATGATGTTTTTGCAGCGGGTAATGGGGACAGAAGGTGAGCCAGGCACCTCAAAATGACAGTGTCTCAGAAACAGGATTTATGGAAACGTACTCAAGAAAGGAAGTGCTGAGCAAGAGAGGTTCAGACACATGAGAATATCGAGGAAAGGCTTACAAGGAATATTGAAGGTACCCTTAGGGCAAGAGACATCAAATATCAAATACTGTAAAATATATATGTGTTTATATGTATTTGATAGGTAACGTGGCTAATGATTTTATAAAGTTCCTTCTACAGTGAACACCATCCCATGTTGCCTGCGACTATCTATCTATCTATCTATCTATCTATCTATCTATCTATCTATCTATCTATCTATCTATCTATCTATCTATCTATCTATCTATCTATCTATCTATCTATCTATCTATCTATCTATCTATCTATCTATCTATCTATCTATCTATCTATATTCCACATACATTTTATCAATTACAACTCAAGTGGCTTCAGTGACTTGCTCAGCTTCATATAGTTTGAGAAGGAGACAACTAGTCAATAGCATGTTGGAGATGATACAGAGAAAGAGACAGAAGTAAAGTGCCCAGAGCTGAATTAGCCGAGGGTGTTTGTGAATGGAATCCGGTTCAATCTGCTCCGGACAGGCTCAGGACACAGTTTGCAGATCAATGATACCTGTGGTGCCCGGCGGGCGTCCATGCCCGGCCGGGACGCCTAGGAGGAGTGGAGGAGGGCTTGTGCCTCCTCCAGGACATGAGGGGGCATCCTCCCTGGTTGTATTGGGGGCCACGGGTACAGAGCTTGGAAGCTCTACCCTGTAGGGGCCCGTGGCCACCGCCAGGGGGTGCCCTGATGCCTTGGGGACCCTGGACCCCAGCGCTTCCGCCACACCAGGAAGTGCTGGGGGGAAGAGAAGAGGGAACACCCGGAGTGCTTCCAGGTACACAGCCGACACTTCCGCCACACTGGGGAGTGTCGGTGGAAGATTGCCAGGGAGCACCTGGAGCACATCCGGGTGTAGATAAAAGGGGCCGCCTCCCTTCAGTCAGAGTCAAGAGTCGGGAGGAAGAAGGATGACGTCAGGAGGAGGACAAGGAGGCGGCCTGAAGAAGGTATTGTGTTGTGGCCAGGACTTTGGGGTCTTTGGGGCTTGTGAGCACGGTATGGACAATGTAAATATTAATGTAAATAAACGTGTGTTGGGTGACTTTAGTGTGTCTGCCTGTCTGTGTCTGAGCCAGTCTCCACATACCATAATGGCTTTTCCTATCACCATCATATTCATTAGTTAGTTAAATCCAACAATAACTTTGGTTAGTTTTCCAGTCTGCTTTATGTACTCTTTTAAGGTTTCCAGGTTTTCTTTTAGCAGGACGCTTAGCTTAACAAATGGAGTTATGCTCTGCTTTTTATTGCACTCCAGTAAATGGAGCTATATAGAACCTACATTGATGTACTGTCCATAATAATCAGAATTCTTCAGCATCTACAGCCAGCCTTTCAGATAATCCAGTATGTGCTGGAAAATGGACGGACCAAACATCCATCTATTAGTAAACCTAACAATTATTACCACAGGTAACTAAAGCAATTACTGTTATTTGATAGGAGAATTATAAGAAAGGGGGCCTCCATACTGAAAATAACATCTAGAAGGCTGTTCGGAAGCTTAATTACACACAGCACGAGTTCAACAAATTGAAATGTGGTTTGTTTACCATTTGTTCAATTATTTGAATTAGTCTTGTGCCTATAAAGTATTAAGAGCTATTCATCCATCCAAGACCTGGACCTGCTGAATGCAATTCAGGGTCATGGGGAGCAGAATCTTATCAAGTCAGCATGGTATATAAAGCACGAAGCAACCCTGGGTGGGATATCAGTCTATCTCAAGGGCCGTACTCATTCTCACTTATATGAGGAAAAAATGCTTTCTTTATGTTCTTTATTTTGTTTTAATATTCAGTTGTCACCCATTGCATGACTGCACTCAGGTCCTAATTTGTGAATTTCTCCTTGGGATTAATAAAGTATCTATCTATCTATCTATCTATCTATCTATCTATCTATCTATCTATCTATCTATCTATCTATCTATCTATCTATCTATCTATCTATCTATCTATCTATCTATCTATCTATCTATCTATCTATCTATCTATCTATCTAATCTGGATATTTTTACAAATGTCTTGTAACAATAGGTTCTATAAATTTCACCCTGGGACAAATGGCAGGGCAGTCTCTCAGCTGTCCATCCCTGTACTGCTGCTGCAAGCGGCACTCCAGATTATGGATCTGGGCTTTGAGACTCTCCAGCACCTCCTCCAAAGAGCCAAGCTGGTTTGTTTTAGGTTTCTAATGCATGTGGCGCTCAGCTAAGTCGGACTCTAGGTCTTCCCCATGTCCTGTTTCTGACACCAATGTAGTTTCAGTGCAGAGTGAAGCAATGGATGGATTCTCTGGTTGTTATATGGCTTTTTGAGGTGACTCACTACCCTTAAAAGGACTGCTTGCCTTTTGCCGCACTAGTTGAAAAAAGAGCATGTGACTGTGTAGAGTTGCCATTTTATAGGCGCTCCTGCTATTAATCCCTGGCTGATGTAACTTGTTCAGCGCCATTACAATATATTTATTTATGTATTTATGTAAAGAACGTCTGTAAAAAGCCAAATTTACCCTAGGGGCATATAAAGTTCTATCTATCTATCTATCTATCTATCTATCTATCTATCTATCTATCTATCTATCTATCTATCTATCTATCTATCTATCTATCTATCTATCTATCTATCTATCTATCTATCTATCTATCTATCTATCTATCTATCTATCTATCTATCTAAATTATATTATTTAAGTTATATGGATAGTCATTCATTCTGAAAATTACTTTTAATAATATGAGGTATAAGACTAGATGTTATATTTAATGGGAGAAGTGGGATGCAGTTTTACTTTTTGGTCCTTCCATTGGCACCCTGATTCACCATATTAATAATATAAAAAGGATATATAAAGTCTGTATGTATATATTTTAAATGAACAAGTTCTAATCATTCTATAGGTCTTACAGTGACTGAATTAAAGTTTATGCTAGGGTATCTGTTCAAGTTTGGAATCGATCAATCATTTTTCCCTCTGGTACCCAAGATCTCCTTCATTTCTTGATGTTCTTTTTTCATTACTTACACCGTAGAGATAGTTTATATCCTGTAGCAGTAATAGAGTCCGAGAAATGTTGATCTTTGAAAAAAATCATTTGCATATAGTCACTTTGGAGACATATGTTAAAAAAAGGCTTGGCAGTACTTGATATATCAACAGCAAATTTGAGAGATGGCTTAAAACTGGTCAAGGAGATTAATAAATTCCTGGAGCTGACATTTTTTATGGGTTCGGTACATACCAAGGTATCCATCCATCCATCCATTTTCCAACCCGCTGAATCTGAACACAGGGTCACGGGGGTCTGCTGGAGCCAATCCCAGCCAACACAGGGCACAAGGCAGGAACCAATCCCGGGCAGGGTGCCAACCCACCGCAGACATACCAAGGTACCCAAGCAACAAACATTATTTCCATCCAAACAACAAAGATGTTAGAACAAGTGGGTTCCTTCCTATTGTCCTCAACAAGTAAGCACCAATGTTGATGTATGGAGAAGGTGTACAGTACCAGGGAGAGACCTGCAGTTCACTTTGATGTTGGAGGCAATTCTCATAAGAACTGCATCTTGTATGGTGATGGTGTGAATAGATGTAAAGACCAGGCTGAAGGTGATGCTATCGGGAAAGTGAAATTAGAAGATTTCAAACAAATGGAAAGTTTGGGTAATGTCTTACATATCTGAAGAGAAGAAGTCTCTCCATTAAATATTGAGAAGCACTGAAGCTCTGATAATATAAGAAACAATTCCATAGTCCAGGATTATGGTAACTGTGGCATTTATGGAATTGGAAGAAATAGTATATCTTTAAGTTTCTGTAATAACACAGTATCAGTATGTAATTTTTAACTAAAAAAGAAATAGTACACAGTAGCATCACATTGACAGACTCCAGCTGGGGCCACCATAAAAAAGTAGATATGTAGTAGTGTAGGTGAGTTGCTTGGATATTTCTGCAACATAAAGATTTTGACACCAAACTATAAATGTAGTCCATTTGTCTGATGATTTAATGATACTTGCTTATGGGAATAATTGTAGTGTCGGCAGTGTCATCTTCATCAAGGCTGACCTACAGTATGTAAGAGACCACTGGGAATTTGATTACTGAACCAACAAATGAAATAATCAAAGACAACCTGACCTGTTGGTAAAGTCCAAAGGTGGTTCTTAGGATTGGTGAAGTTAATGAAGTTATTCACTGGATCTCTCTTCCCTGGTGTAGCAGTCTCTGCTGAAAAGAGTCTGATAAACAAAAACTTGTCTATGGTCAATGTGACCTGTAGTAGTTTTAATATACGTATTGACTGGCAGAAATCCGATGGCCTTTCTGAGGAGAGATATTTTAAAAGCTATAGCAACAACAAAGTTATTATGAGTAAAAAAAATAGAAAGAAACAGTCTGCTCTTTAAGGAAAATACAGTGGAAAGCACAAAGTGAAGAAGAGCTAACATGCTTTTTGGGTCTGTAATAAACCAAATGATGCAGTGTTGAATCGCAGGAGTCATCCTTCCTGGATGGCCTTTGTCATTAGGACCATCTTTAGAGAAATACTACATAATGGCAGTCGTGTTGATAAGAGGCTCTAAATTACCGTGGTGTGATTGAGAATGTGACTGTGCATTAGTGTGCCCTGCAATGAACTGGTGTCACATTCAGAGCTGCATCTTGTCTTGTGTCTGTTGCTCTGGCTCCCCATGACACTAATTAAAAGTACTATAAACACAGATGACCCAGGATGTGCAAAATACCCCTCAGCTAATTAAATTTGTCTCAAAGAGGGTCAAAGATAGAAGAACTATAAGAACTGCAGCAGCCGTATTACTATAGCATTTGATTCTTTTTTGTCAGCACAATTTCATTTTTTTTGCTGTAGTGATTTATCCAAGCTTAAAATGGATTTCAAGAGTTTAGTGCTGGCCACTTCACACCCACTGCAGAAAACTTTTATATGGTAATAAATCTGACAGTGCTTCTATAGATAAGAGGCTGTCAGTTCCTGATATGTCACAAGCTATCTAAAATTCACAAATTCACGTCTGGATGTCTGAGGTAAAATGTGATTACAACCTTGATGTTGACCCTAGGCCATAAAGGACTGCTTTATGTTGGCCCAATGACCTTTAGCTTTGTGAATCACAGAGATCAAAAGCTATCATGGCAGGCTTTTTCTCCAAATGCAATTTAGACCACCTTTTATGTTGAAAAAAACATTAGACAAGAAAGTCTTTCTATAAATTATGTTTTTTTTTTAGTTTTTCGAGTGCATAATGCATGAAAAATGTTAATGTTTTAAAAACAGCTATGGTAAAGTTTCTTTTCCTTCTTATGAATAATAGTAGCAGACACAATCACCAACAAAAGGAAAGACTAGCACTCATCTAGTCTCAGCCAAATAAACTAAATCCACCTATGAGACTTCAATTCTATTTACATAGAGCATCAACACAAGAGCCCTACGTTCCATTCTCAGCTCACTTACTTGGCTTCCTCCATCAGTTAATCCCCAAGAAAACACAAGAGCTTCACTGAATTGTTCTCTGAACTTCTTAAGAAGTCAAGTGGCTGGCACCAAAAAGTCTTCTTGCAGTAAACCAAAGCAGCCTCTAGTGACCATGACACAGAACAGGATCAAAATACAGCTCACAGCTTGTGTTTTATATAGTGCTTTTATACCATGAGCACTATGCCATACTACAATTGGTTATGTCTGTTTTCAGAAGAGGAGCATGGGCATGTTAAGGAATTTGTTGTGAAACAATAGGGAGAAATAGTTGAATAGGAGATACAGGGGGTTTGTAGTATTAATTGAACTAACAGTCTTACTTTTAAAATCCAACACGTAAGCCAAGAGGCCACTTTGTACAAAATTCACACTGAATGAAATCTAAGCAAGTGAAATGTTTTCATAGAAAGGTATCTGTAGTACTAGGGTGTTGTACCGTGTTAGCCATTATGAATGTAGAGAAAAGCCAAGCAAAATGACACCTTTTATTGGCTAACTAGAAAGATTACAATATGCAAGCTTTCGAGGCAACTCAGGCCCCTTCTTCAGGCAAGATGTAATCATGTAATGATTACATCTTGCCTGAAGAAGGGGCCTGAGTTGCCTCGAAAGCTTGCATATTGTAATCTTTCTAGTTAGCCAATAAAAGGTGTCATTTTGCTTGGCTTTTCTCTACATAGAAAGGTATGAAATATTGTTTTCCTTATTGAAAGATTTATTTACTTACTAGACATTAAGCCCGTTATAATAACGGGCGTTAGAACAGTAGTGCATAAACATTAGTAGGAACAGTCTATATTAAATGGCAAGGGACCGTCTATTTTCTGTTACAGTAATCCTGGCTTGTATGTGGCTGTAATATGCGTTACTGTATTGTGTGACTTTAATTTTCTCTCGCAGTAATACATCTCTCCAGCAAGTACTCTGCAGTTCCCCAGCAAGTATTTTAATCTGTGCTGGCGTGCAGCTGATTATTATATGTGTGGCGTCTCCCCAGCAATGGATTTTATGTGCGCGAAAATAAATCTACTTTTAAAAGTCATCCTATTGTAATATCATGAAAATTCGTATATTTAGGAAAGCCCCTTCAACGACTGACACTTTACACTTTACTGGGCCAAGCTTCTTAATCGCAAATCTGACATCCTAAGAGTGAACACTTGCACAACAACAAACACTAATCCCACCTCTTTGGGGAAGCTGGTCTATGCGTCTCAGTACCCGATTGGATTTTTCATGTTTTATGTTTTAGGTCTTACCTCATTTATCGAAATCCGATTGGATCAGCCGCGTGATATTTTATAGGTCCCGCCCTCTCTGTCTTGTGTGATGCGTCAGTCGGCCTTTGAACCATCTGCTTTGAAGCATCGCACCGTGCCCTGCGCATGTGCACTTCACCAGAAGACACACACACACGGACACTGGACGCACACAGGGGTTTTATTAAAGAGGATGAAGACAATTGTATTTTAGATTATTTAGCTTATGTTAAGAAACCTTGTCAAGTAAATTTTGCTTACCTCATTGGTAGATTTTTTTAACTAGATAAAAGCAAAACAACTATTTTATACCCAGGGTTTATTTTAAGCTAAATAATCTTAAATACAAATTTCATCATAAGTCAATAAATCTTACAATAAGGAAAACAAAATGTCATGACTTAATGTAAAAACTTTTCACTTACTTCATTTTTATGAGGGACATTTAAAAAGTTTGCGCACATTGGAAATGGTGAAGGCAGGAGGAGTTGTAATTGGGCATTAAAAAGTTGGTACGACGCTGGGAAAATTGCATCGCAAATGAATGTGACTATTGTGGTGGGCGGCATGCTCGGCTAGGACGCCCCTTCTACTATGTTTTCAACCATGGGCTCCTCAGTACCTCCCCTGGGACGCTTGGTGGCCGCCTCTCTGGCTGACGATGGTGCCTCAGTTTCCCGAAGGGCTCCATGGGAGATGGAGTTCTCCACAGCCCTGTTGGGATCTGGGGTGGCTGCCAGTGGGTGCTGCATGGGTCCCTGAGCAGGCCGGGACAACTATACAGCCCCGCCCAGAAGTGCAATCAGAAACATGTGATCAAGCACCTGGAGCACTTCCGGGTGGGCTATAAAAAGGGCCAGCAACTACCACTCAGGAGTCAGAATCAGAAGGGAGAGGACAAAGTTGCCAAGGAGGAGTGGTGGTGCCAAACGGGAGTATATCTGTGGTTTTGATTTGTGCTTACTTGGACTGTGTTGTGGCTGGGGGGTTCACGGGGAAGATGTGCCCTCCAGCGGAAGAAAAATAAAAGTCCTTTGTGTTTTTACATGTGTCTCAGTGTGAGTCTGTGTCAGGTTGGGCACTATACAGCGTCCTTATCACACTATGTAGAAAAGTGATGTAATTTGTTTTCAAAATTCTTAATAAATAGAGTTTAAAGAAGGTGCAGATGCTTATTTGAATGTCCCTCATAGTTTAAATTTTTTCCACAGTGCACAAACTTCCATTGTAATGGTTTCTAAAGTATAAGTTCAGTATTTAAATAATGTAAATAGGGTGGCACGGTGGTGCAGTGGTAGCGCTGCTGCCTCGCAGTAAGGAGACCTAGGTTCGCTTCCCGGGTCCTTCCTGCGTGGAGTTTGCATGTTCTCCCCGTGTCTGCGTGGGTTTCCTCCCACAGTCCAAAGACATACAGGTTAGGTGCATTGGCGATCCGAAATTGTCCCTAGTGTGTGTGTGTGTGCCCTGCGGTGGGCTGGCGCCCTGCCCGGGGTTTGTTTTCTGCCTTGCACCCTGGGATTGACTCCAGCAGACCCTCGTGACCCTGTAGTTAGGATATAGTGGATTGGATATTGGATGGATGATGTAAATTATTTGCCATGGGAAATTGTGTTCCAAAGTGAAGAACAGTCACATTCGCCATACTGAAATTTACATTTTAACCACATCTATTTAAAAGTTGTCTACTTAGACTCCCAAGTTGCTTTCATACATTGTGTTTTGTAGCCTTAAAAATACAATGCCTATTTATTTGTAATTTATTCTTCTATTGTAAACATAAGTACTTACAGTTAGAGTTCTTTATAATTCATTTTCCACATAGTTTTCAATTCTGAATCTCATTCATGGCCATAAAAGACAGATGTTTTATAGTTCTTTTGTTTGTATACATGTCAAGGTGGATGTGAAGTTTACTGTTCCTGAAAAAGAAATTCAGTTGCTCATGTGTGTTATAATTAAATAACAAAAAACAACAGACAAAGGAAATAGAAAGTCTACAATAAGATAAAAAGAAAACTTCCCTTTAAATGCAATATGCATTATGGCTCATGTCTGGGATGCTCTTTATCAGTAACTAAATTTATACTGAAGAGGCAAATGGCCTTCTGTATTTTGTTCTTTCTTTTCTGCATTACATAACATATCAAACCACTGAAACAAAGTTTATGGTGCAGTAGATGAATTAGACCATTAACACCTTAATAACTGGAAGCAGCATGAAATTAAAGAAAGCTCTAACATTACCCGAGGGTTGAGCCTAGCAAATGAGGAAACAACACACAAACATAGCAAGGGGTAGGTGCATAAAAGTACCAAAGTGTTTTATTAAAACAATGGAAGCAAACAGTGTTCAAATAAATAGTGCAGTGCTGTGCTCCAAATATTCAATAAATAATCCTATAAAAATGAGTGTCTGTGTGGAGGTTAAAATCCAATAAAAAATGAGGTTAAAACACAGGCAGGAAACTATTCTTCACAATTCTTAGCTCTAGTGCCTTCCTTTTAAACTGATGTCTCCCCGTCTTACCCTGATTGGACCTCACAGCACAGAGAAGTCCATCCAACAGTCACATACAACCTTATATTCTGGTCTGTGTCCCTGCCAATCTCACAATGTTCCATGGGAAGCTGCCAAGCCCTTCTTTGCTCGCGCCAGTGCCAATATCTGGCTCCTCCCGGCGGGAGCATGCTATTCTCCCACCGCTGCAAATCGCTGGCTCCTCCCAGCAAAAGAACACCCTAAACTTAATGGCCACTCTTGCTACATGGTTACTCAACAGAACCGATCTCACGGCCCCTTCCTGAGCACATATGCTCCTTCCTGGGAATCCATTCCCATCCGCCTGCCATCTTGAACCGGCTCTTGCTCACTCCTGCCTTTCTCACTCCTTCCTTTAACCTTATTTCCTTTTTCTCTCTCTTCCTTCTTCTCCTTTTTGTTTTATTTTCCTTGTTTCCCGTGTCAGCTCCTCCTTAAATACCTCCGTGGGTGCAGAGCCTCAATCACACACTGCAGGAGGCCAATGAAGCAACTGAGACAGACCGCACCCTCATGTTCAGGTGCTTCTCATCTCAACTACTTCATCAACCTGCAGTAACTACGTGAGCACGCACACCCACGGAGATCTAGCCCGCCCATTAATTATTCATCTATTTAGAAACGGGCCACTAAAATGTTAGGCCATGTACCTGCTATACCAGGTCCTCTCTGCAATATAACAAAGCAACAAAATCTTACTACCTTGTGAATTATGCTGCAAAGACAGGAAGCATAGAAGCCACTTAAACTCTAGCATGGGGACCTCCCATGCAATTGTTACTGTATGCATTTTTTAACGGGCACCTGCAGGGAAAATATTAAATGATTGTAATTTTTGGGGCTATAACTGGTGATTAGGAGTTATTGATGAGATGTGAAAAAGTGGTGAAGAATTCTGTATTGCTCCTCTGGAGATCATTTAGGCGAACTCATAAATACAGTATATTTGTCAAAAGAAGCACTGAACATTATTTCCCACGCTGTATCCATCAGGATGTTTTTGACAAGTACAAATACTCTTCCTTTTGATTATGCAGATGTCTGTGTAGCAGTAAATGGAAAATCTCTCCATGTAGTCAAAACAGATTTATGACAGGTTCTTGCATTTGATTTAAACCTGAGTTACAGGTAGTCTTCTTTCCATGAAAGAGGAAAATGAAAAAATTGTTTTTAAATATTGTGAATAAATTGAAGAAGAGGGACTGTAACTTCCTAGGCTTCTGGCTAACTGATTGGGACTTTATCTTGACCCTGAATAATTGTTTTCTTTACACCCTCCTTTCACACAAGGACATCCTCGTGATACTCAGATGTGCTTGATACAGGACATGTGCACCTTGGCTTTAGGCTTGAGTGAAAAAGGAGATGAATTTGAAGCGAGTGTATTGGAAACCTGTTACAATATATGCTGTGATATGGGGTTACCAACCAATTATGTTTTACCCAAACACCCTGAAAAGGAAGCTGCAGTGTGGAAAAGGAAAATTGGTTATGAAAAAAGGCCAAAGTGTCCAGTGAATTAAATGTCATAAGAGAGTGCAGTCATATATCTATAATTTATGTTATTTCAATTACACATTAACCAAATTTTTTTTATGTCATGGCTGTGATGAAAAGTGTAGTCTTTTTTATTTTTCAAACAGGGAAACAGAAAGCACACATTTTTGCCAGAGGAGCCAGGGGAACCGAAAGGGAAAATCTTTCACAACAAAAGGACATTAGATAGTAACTGTGTTCAAAATATATGTAGCAAAATAGATCTGTAGTAAAATAATCCAGAGAGAATCAAGTAACCAGTGCCATAACAAAGAGAAAAACTGAAACTTTAAGGTGTAACAGCCCAAAAACAACTGCACTAAATTGTGGCATGGTATCCCAGGAAGATGCATTCAGTGTTGTGAAATTTAAATGTGCCAAGTTGAGTTCCCTGGGTTCTCTAAAATCATCAAAATGCTATCTGGCATATTTTTAAAGGTCCGGGAACATAGTAAAACATTTTAAACAGAATTCAAATCCTGACAGTTTATTGTTTCTGTATCTTTTTATACTGTATATTTTTTCTTTATTTAACTGATATTAAGGATTTCTGTACAATTAATAAATTATTCACAAATTAATAAATTATAAATCCAGTAAAACATGTAGTACCATGTCATATTCAAATCAGTGAAATAAAAGATTTAATTTGAAGTAATCTCTCA